>NW_007728289.1:1251-6524 GCF_000696425.1 Galeopterus variegatus | reverse complement strand
CCTATGTATTGCATGTAACACACATGGAATTCAATTTCACTTCCTTCTACGATTTTGTTACAAAGAAAAAGTTTTAAGCTCTTAAAACATTTGATGAGGGGCCGGCCCGGTGGCGCACTGGATAGTGCGCCGCTTGGGAAGCGCGGCGGCGCTCCCGTCCGAGGGTTCGGATCCCACATACGGACCGGTTCCCACTCACTGGCTGAGCGGGGCGCGGGAGCAACACCGAAGGTTGCAATCCCGTTGCCGGTCCCCGGTCCGGTATGGGGGCAACACCGAGGGTTGCGATCTGTTGCCGGACACAGAAAAAAAAAAAGACAAAAGACAAAAAACAAACAAACAAAAAAAAACATTCCATGAGAAATGCCCCTCAAGTGCTGAAATGAAGAAAATAGCCCATGGACTTGCCTTGCTAAATAAAATGGACACCATGAAGAAATCCAGCAGGAAACTCTCGGAAATATCCTTGTAGTCAAAGTGGAAAAAGATGACGGTGAAGGTCAGGTTGACGAACTGGTGAACCGGGTTGCAGAAGGAGGTCCGCAGCAGCTTCATGCCGGCGCTGATCATCAGGAAGATGTCCCAGCTGTCAGAAAGCAGAGAAAAGGAGCCATCAAGCAGGGCGTGCGAGCTGCCTGGTGCGTTACAACAGCTAACGTTTCTTGAGCATTGACCGTCCACTATGCACTTTACTGGAGCAGAAGCCAATCTGGTGGGCCCTGTGATTGTCTGCATCTTACAAAGGGGTAAATTGAGTCTGGGAGCATTTGAGGAACTCATCTAAGGCCTCACAGGGGCAGAACCAGGATGGAAACTCGGTCCTCAGCCGCTCTCCAGGGAGCACATGGTCCCTGCCACTAAGGGCATCTCCTCTCCACCAGTGCTCAACACGGTCCCTGGGTTCTCAGCAAGGACACAGAGCTCCTTTTGAATTTGTCTGCGGTAACTCCTGCAGTGATGAGAAAAAGTTCCCCAGCAAGCTTGATGCCGAGCGAGGAAACAGACAACATGCTGCCCACTGGGGTCTGTTCAGCGTTCGCCTTTGCATCGGGAAAGAATCTGATTGACACTGCAACAGACGACAGCTAATATGAACCTCTGCAGACGGGGAAAGCCTGGTGTGTTAATAAAGCCATTTTTATTTTTACATATTTACTTTCAATGTGTTTCAGCATATGTGTCATCCTGGTAAACATAAGCTTTCTGGCCTCCTATTATTTTTTTTTTTGCTTAAAATTATATGACCCCCATTTTTTCACATGGCACAGGCCTTTGCAGTTTAGGAGCTCAGCAAAGCAGAACCAGGCAAAAAAATGCTCTTCCAGGACTTTGCTTTGAGGACTGAACTCCGGAATGCTGGCGTCTAGGGAGCTGGATGCCAGCCCGTGTGGAGAGGGTGTGCTCTGTGTGCGATTCCCCAGACCACAAGGGGGGCCAGGAGCCATCTAGCTGTCCTGAGTTTGGAAGGCAGATGGTAACAGCTCGGTGCTCCCTAACAGAGTAAGCAGCAGCCTCCCTGAGGGGCCTGTCCTTCTGAAGACAGGCCCGTTCTAACCAGAGTCCCCTCCAATTCTAACCGGCTATTTGGGAACTCAAAGACACAGGTGGCGATATCTCTAGAGAACGGCTGCACATGGAAGAGAAGGGTTTTCCTTCTCTAGCTAAGTACAGAAAACTGGGGCTGGGACTCGATTTCCCTAAGTCTGGGAGAACCCTGGACCTTAGACTCTCATCGGTGTCATCATCTTGTCCCGGGACGAGGACATTTAGGAAGTGCTTTCAGAGTCTTTGCACTTGTCAGGTACAAAATTGGCAATTTTGTTATCAAGATCTAATGTTGCCAATTTCATATGCTTCAATCTGCATTTTACATGCTCTCAGGCCTAGGACTGCGAGGGTTTCCACTCTGTCCCGGGACACGGGAGGTGGGGTTTGCCCAAGGCCCTGCGTGGCAGGCATCAAGATCTAATGTTGCCAATTTCATATGCTTCAATCTGCATTTTACATGCTCTCAGGCCTAGGACTGCAAGGGTTTCCACTCTGTCCCGGGACACGGGAGGTGGGGTTTGCCCAAGGCCCTGCGTGGCAGGTCCAGATTTGGCTTCTGAGGAAAACCAGCACTTGACCATATGCAGATTTGGGGAGAGTAGGGAAGTCTCCTGTAGCCTCAACACAGAGCCCTCAGTGTCCCTGCAGCAAGGCTGAACCCCGCTCCATGCCCAGCCTTCCCTTTCCAGGGGACGACCAATGCCCACGAGGAAAATACAGTGTCAAAACGTGACCTAGGGGCCAGTGAGCTTTGACAACAGCCCAGGGTATAAAAATCCCTGAGGGACAGCCAAAGCCCCCTGGAGGGACCCCAATGACCCGGCATCTCAAGACTAGGGATATTTTGGTTTTCAGGGGAGACTGATGACTTTCTGGTTTATTCAGGCAAAATTTAGATGTGGGCCATATCTAACTTTCTGTTTTCTGTGGCCATGACTGAATGGACTATATACATTTTATGTTTATTAATGATGGCTGGTTAAAACTACGGGAGATCTTAAGGACTAATGTCACATTGCAATGGTAATGGCTACCATTAGTGGCCACAGATTGTTGTACACTTAGCTGACGGCTTTGGGAAGGCTTAGCCTGGGACAGATGCACAGCATCCATTAAGATCAGGGTGGGAAATATAAATACCTAACAAGATACCACTATTCACCCTCTGACCTATTTACCATCCCCCTACCCGACCATCCCCCTACCCACCCTTCTAACATTTACGAGGGGGTTGGTATTGAAAGGTGGATAAGAAACAGGGTCTGCTGTTGAAGAGTTCCTTGTCTGACTGTCTAGTACAGAGGGGCTCAAAAAAGACAGGGCGGGCTAGGCTTGCACAGTTTGGGAAAGGTCTCGAAGCGATACTGATGTACGGCCTCCTGCTGTCCTGTTTGAGAACAGCTGGTCTAGCGGGTGCCTGAAGTCTTGAGACATTTACAGAAAAAAATTCTGCAGATGGATGCCTCAGGAACAGAAAGGAATTGTCATTGTTGGGTTCTGGGCAAAGTAATTCCGATGGTATCACCTGGGAGTTGAGACTATTCAGAGGTCTATAGGTAAGACACTCCTTTTTGACTTGAGTATCTGAAAAAAAAATTGCAGGGGACAGACAGTAATATGATGTGCAACTGGACTGTCGGCTCTGCTGGAGTCCCCACCCCTGCATCTGTCTTCTCCAACAGCCTGGCCTCAGCCTGTAGGCTCAGCTCAAGGTCCTTGTCCTAAAATTGGATAGGGAGGACTTTATGTACTTGAGCACTACACCCCAGGGTGGCTCTGGTGCCTTCTTTGCTACTCTGGCTTTGATGGAAGATATGCCCTGTCGGGGGTAGTACTGGGATGGCCAGGGTTGTGCTATACTGGGAATCCCTGCCACGGGTAGAAGTACACGATGTTCCAGGTGGAGAACCACCTGCTGGGTTGGGCCCCATCTAAACTATCTAACGGGTCTGTAGTTCCATTGTCTGCTTTTTTTTTTTTTTTAAATCCAGTGAGACTAATTTTTATCCCTGGATCTGAATTCTTGGATTTTCAGAACCAAAGGGCATAGAATTCTTGCCCTGGCCTAACCGAAACAGGTCTGGACTGGAAGGAAGACAGAGTCCAATAAAAACAGAAAGGTTACAGGATCATGTCATCTAGCGCCTGCTTTGTGTGACTATGCATCTACTCGAGGTCCAACAGAGTATTAAAATGCCTTTTATCTCAGCTTGCTCAGTCTTCAATCTTTGGCAAACAGTAATTAATTTGTCCTCACCACATCCCGACAGGAAGAGCGGGTTTGAATTAGCATGCTTGGGATTACGCATCCGGTGGACCTGGACACATAGCGTTTAAGCACTGTGACTCATAAGCAAGTCTGACCAAGGATTTCTTTTGCATCCTCTTTCTCTAACAATGTATTTAACTGTCAACCTTTACCTTTTGTCACAATGACAAATCCACAAATTATCAAGTAGATTTCCATGTGTAAATTCAGAATCAATTTTAATATATGAAGCCCATGACTCAACCGTACATTGTCACGTTTTGCAAAAGCATGAGCATCCTGATGGTATGAAGTCTCTGTGCTCCAGTTTTTAAATGATGAGGCTTCTCTTGATGAATGCAGACAGAGCAGGGACAGTGATTAACCTCCCCCGCCCCCAGCACAAAATGATAGAGAATTTGCTAAATGAAATGACACAGGGCAGTTGATGAAGCTCTAACGTGGCGATAAGAGCTCCAGCAATCCCGGATTCGCACTGAGCTTCCGGCACCTTACTGAGGCTCACTGACTAAGCCTTTGCAGGGTGACTTACAGATCTACTGACACTTATCACAGCATCACTTCAAGCAGAGTTAACTCCATGTGTACCCAGTCACTTACAGCCACTGCCCAGCTTTAATGGGCTTCAGTAAAAGACCACCCTGGCTTTCTTTTACATGGCCAATAACTAGTAGGTATAAGTCGGCTCCTCCTGCAGCCTGTGCAGAGAAAACACACTAGATTTTGAAAGCACTATGATCCACATCATTATGAGAATAAACCATTGTCCACTTACTGGGTACCGAGTCTCCGGTAATAAGTAGGTATAAGTCGGCTCCTCCTGCAGCCTGTGCAGAGAAAACACACTAGATTTTGAAAGCACTGTGATCCACATCATTATGAGAATAAACCATTGTCCACTTACTGGGTACCGAGTCTCCGGTAATTGCTTATCAGAAAGGCATCAATCGTGAGGGCGTTCAGAATTATTGCTGGGTACAGGATATATTTTTCAAAACACTGAAGCCAAACATAGAGCCTTTCAAACCACATTAAATGGGCGACATCTGAAAGAAAAACAAAAATCACTTAGAACAGCCACGATCAAAGTATTTTTCTTTAAGCACAAGTAATTGTAAGTAATATTCCCTCTCCTTTGATCCAAAAGCTGTTGATTAAAAACTCAGATACGGACTTTTAAGATGGCGATGGGTCTGGAGCGGCCATGCCAGGAGACAGCGCGACCCTGAGAAGTGTGCGCTGTGATACCAGAGTACTATTTGCATTTCCAAGAGCAACAAAAAACGAATAAATCTTTGAACAACGAACCTACAACGACAAACAAGCAACTACAGTCTCGAGGTTTTAGGGCCGACACAAAAGAAGACTCCTGAGAGTGCCCAAGCCCTGCTGCGGGTTCGAGCGAGCAGCCCAAGACAACAAAGGCCAAGTAAGCCAGCAGAGACGACACAGAAAC
>NW_007728289.1:0-316 GCF_000696425.1 Galeopterus variegatus | reverse complement strand
AGAACAAAGCCCAAGGAAGTCAGCAGAAATGACACAGAAGCAGAGTGGAGGGCGCCGGACCAGCCCAACTCTGTGAGCTCTGTGAGTCACCCCCAGTCCAGCCCCACTAGCGGGGCAAAGCCCGACTGCTCCCCACCCGCCTGGCTCCCACCTACCACACCAGGCGAGGCGCCCACAACAGAGCTGCCTCCATTTTCTCGGGTGGGGGCGGAGAAGGCCGGCTTAGAGCAGGCAGGCCAGCCATCTCTACTTGGCGCAGCTCCTCACTGAGACGTGCCACTTGCTTACCTCGACGCGGGGCACCCTGGGGCCTGTG
>NW_007728288.1:314987-317792 GCF_000696425.1 Galeopterus variegatus | reverse complement strand
GCATTCCAAACTTATATACAAGTCTACAATTCCTTAAGATTCTGAAATCTAAAAAGCTTTTTAAAAAAAAAGTTTTTTTAAAAACTTGGAGCTAACTCATTTGGTGGCAACTAACTTTTCCTGAATTATAAAGCTATACTATTAGTGTAAACAGTCACTCATCTTGCCACAGAATATAAGTTTGCTTTTTGGGTGGTGCCCAAATAACTGGGGTGTTATATATTACGTAGCACAGGCACCATATTACTTTCTACAATCTGAAATCTTGATTTCTGAGACATATCTGGCCCCACGAGTTTTAGATAATGAACTGTGGGCCTGAGTAATCAGTCAGGAACAGGACAATTTTTACAATCACATACCTCTTTATTGTTGAGTTCTAGAACAGCCAGTCCAACCAATGCTCCCACACATTTGGAATTGAGTTCCAGGGCTCTGCTGAATGCCAGACGGGCTTTTTCTAGTTTGTTAAGTTTCACAAAGCAATGGCCCATTCCTAAACGAACTTCCGCTGAAAAAAATAAAATCAAGCCATTCAATCTGTGAAACTAGGGCATTTTTAGGGTTCAATTCAATTACAAAAATGCTTAAACATTCTCTATTTGTGAATTGCAAAATCCCCCAAATTAACCTTAGTATAACTACACTACAATATCTTTTGGCCTACCACAAGCTTGGTTTCACTGGAGGTTAGACTCTAACACTCTCCACCCTCTCCCCTATCATGGACACTTTTCTTATCATAGAATAAAACACC
Source organism: Galeopterus variegatus (assembly GCF_000696425.1). NCBI lineage: Eukaryota > Metazoa > Chordata > Mammalia > Dermoptera > Cynocephalidae > Galeopterus > Galeopterus variegatus. The sequence continues at coordinate 317,035 of NW_007728288.1, read as the reverse complement.
TATAATACTGGTATATGTCTTGTCTTCCAATATCCCTGCTACACTGTACCTTCAATTTCTAATTTTTGAAGAGAAATTTTTGAACAGAGGACAAAAGTTCCATCAAGACCTTAAATACTGTGCTTATGATACGCACATACTGTCTTCCCTTCAGAGCTATGCTTCTACATGCTGCCTTATTTCAAGGCCATGCCAAAATACAAACATTCCTATCTAAGGCCAACTTTTCCACTGGTCAGTAGATCCCCTCTCCATCTATTCAAGGACACTGCTCCAGCAACCTTCCCTTATTTTTCCTGCATCATAAAATATTTCCTCTCTACTGAATCATTCTCAACCACATACAAACATTCTCCCATCTTATAAAAATCCTCTCGATTCTATCTCCCTTTCTATTTGCTAACCCTGTTCTTTCTTGACAACAAAACTTGCAAAATCTAGCTACACTTGCTGCCTCCGATTCCTTTTCTTCCATTTTCTCTTGAGTCGTCTACAATGAGGCTCTCGTCCCCTCCATTCCAGTAAAACTGCTTTTTTCAAGGTCAATAATGATTTGCATGCTGCTAAATCCATTGGTCAATTCTATTTCCCTATTTTACCTGGCCTAACAACAGAATTTCACACTGTTCGTCAGCCTCTCCTTCTGGAAACATTTTATTTGGCTTCAAGGACACTGCACTTATCTTGTTTTCCTCCTATACCTCTGGCTTCTCCTTCTCAAGCTCCTTTGCTGATTCTTCATTTTCCTCACCTCTAAATGTCAGAGTGCTCTAGGGCTCCATCTCTGGACCTCTTTTCTATGTACACTCATTGGCCTAGAGACTTCATGCATTCTCATGACTTTACACATCTATACGCTCATGACTCCAAAATTAATTACTTAGGCCCAGACCTCTTTCCTGAACTCCATCCCTTCTGACCTCTTTACTTGTATGTCTAAAAGGCATTTCAAACTTTTCATATCTAAAACTAGTTCCTCTTGAACTATTTTCCAAATGTAGTAAAATGTAACTTCACTCTTCCAATTGCTTATGCAAAGGATTTACCTTTGACTCTTCCTCTCTTTGTATCACATACCACATCTACTCTATCAGCTCTCCCTTCAAAATATATTTGGAATCTGACCGTTTGTACCACCTCCACTGTTACCAACCTAGTGTGAGCCACAATCATCTCTGACCTGCATGACTGCACTAGCATTCTTCCTGGTCTCCCTACATCTGTCCTTGCCTCTTACCCCCACAACCTACTCTACTCTCAACCCGGAAGCTCAAATGATCTTTTTAAATATAAGTCAGATCATGTTACTCCTCTACCCAACGCTCTCCAATGACTTCTTACTTCCGTCAGAGTAAAAGCTGAAGTCCTTATAATAATCTATGATGCCCTACATGACTAGTCCCAGGTTATATCTTTGACCCCTTTTCTTATTACTTTTCTCCCTCACGCTCTCCCTCTCCATTCCAGATATATCAGTCTCCTCACTGTTCCTCAAACTTGCAAGGCACACTCTCCTCAGCACCATTGTACCACCTATGCTCTCTCTCACTCCCTCTCTCTCTCTCTNAATGACATTTTGAAAAGAAAAAACAGAATAGGGCAAAAAGATTATAATATGATCTACTATCCAGCTTTTGAATCAAACATAACCCTTACAAAAAAAAAATCTCGATTCTGTCATTTTAATAATTCAACTTCTTTTCGCAAGTAACTTCATAAGCAACTGTCAAATCCTCAATATTTTAAGTTAGGTCATACACAGCTTAGACCTAAAATAAAGTTATTCTCTTACCTGGACATCCTGGGTTAGTACGCAATGCCTTCTTATAGTAAGCAAGAGCTCCTCTGTAATCCTTTTTGTTGAATGAAATGCAAGCTTTACCTGTAAAGTGGTTTGAAAAATAAACATTTACTATTTGATTAAAGAACATAAGTCTTCTATGCTTTACACTAACTCACCTAAATTAAATAGATTTCTCAATTAGAAATACCTGAAAATACTGAACATTTCACATTAAAAACTTGTTTTCCATAAGGGTAGGTATATT
>NW_007728288.1:310692-313854 GCF_000696425.1 Galeopterus variegatus | reverse complement strand
TTTATTGACTCTTTGGAAATGAATAAATTATTCTTAACTGGTATATATTTTATTTCTGCAATTTCAACAATAATGTAGTAGACAGTTTCATTTTTAACAATATAAAGCTATTCTTCTTTGCTGTCCAGCTCAGTCATTAAGGAGATATTACAAAGAGATATATCCTGGGCATATGCTGAAAAGAATAGATCCCTAAGATGGTTGTCAAAGATCACTTACCGAGAAGGGCTGGAATATTATTTGGAGACTGGTTGAGTACAAAATGAAACTGTGCATCAGCCTGATCCATTTTGTCACCTTCAAGTAGGCAGAAGCAGGCTCTCCCCAACAAATGGTTCTGTAAAGTATCATCTTAGATTTTACTAAAGACTAATCATGATTTATAATGAAAAGTATAACACTAAAATGAAAACCATATGGAAGGAGGTAATTCCTCTATCAACTGTAATGTGTTTAAACTATCAATACGCAATTCTTAATTACAAAATGAAAAATTATCCTGAAATGCAAGCCTTCTGTGTCAGTAACAATGACAAAAGGGAAAGTTCAAACTCCTTAAAATACACTTGAAATTCACCTAGAGATGTTAGAATGACTGACTCAACATGTGGGTAAGTTTTACATACTAAATTTGCTCATATTACATCAATAGTACAAGGACCAAAGAATTCCAGCTTTAATGAGGAAACCTCCTTCTTTTTGACTATATCAATCACATAATTTTAAGAAAAATTCTTTCAAAAAAAATCTGCTGCCTATCACACACATTTTGCTTTCATTTGGTATTTTTTCCCCTTTCAAAAATTAAAGAAATCTGACTTACTTTACCTGATCATACATAATAATTTTGTCAGCCATTGTATACAACAAGGTTGCCTGTGTAATGAGATCCTTCTTATTGTCCTTATTCTTTTCTTTCCGGGCCTGTTGTACATAATAAGCCGCCAGTGTATCCAAGCAAGTCATCTGGTCTTTTTCATGGTCTCTATAGTCCAAATTGCCATCTATACGTGCTGCTTCCAACAACTTTACAAACTCTTCTGTTTTTCCTTGCTTGTAGTATTCCAGCTATAAGATAAAGGATCAAATTAGAATCACTAAAACATATGTCCATATAAAAAGTTGTACACAAATGTTTACAGCAGCTTTATTTGTAATAGTAAAAACTGGAAACAATCCAAATGTAGATTAACAGGTGAACAGATAAACAAGCTGTAGTATATCTGTACAATGGATACTACTCTGCAATAAAAAGAAATTAAGTATCAATACGTGCTACAACATGGAATAAATCTCAAAGTAATTATGCTGAGTGAAAGGAGCCAGACCTCACCTCTAAAAGTACCTATTGTGCAATTCCATTTATATAAAAATCTAGAAAATTCAAACCAATCTACAATAACAAAATGCAGATTAGTGGTTGCGTGGCACTGGGGGTAGGGTTGAGGGTGGAGAGGAATGGTATGGAGGAAAAACTTTTGGGGATGATGGGTATACTCATTAATCTTGATTGTGGTGATGGTTTTGCAGGTGCATACATATGACAAAACTTACCAAATGGTATACTTCAAATATATGAAGTTTATTATAGATCAATTAGACTTTGACAGAGCTATTAAAAAAAATTGTAATCACTAAGAATGTTTCCAATCTGCTTCTTATCTAGCAATAGTTGATTTCAAACTAAAATTTTCAAACAAGCAGATCCTGATAGAAAAAGCAATAATGGGGCTGGCCCGTGGCTCACTCGGGAGAATGTGGTGCTGAGAAAAAGCAATAATGGAAGGTATAAAGGATTCTAAACAGAAAATTTGGTTCTTATTCTAGATCTACAAAAATTATCTGTGACTTTGGGCCTGCTGAATAACTTCCCTGGGTATTTGTTTCTTTTATAAATAATAAAATGAATATCTGTCATTTGTTAACCACCTACTATGGATCACATATCATGCCAGGGATGGAACTTCACATACATTTTCTCTAATCTGTACAACCACCCTATGAAGTAGGTACTAACATTCCCATATTTTAGATGTGAAAACAGGCTCAGAATTTATATCATTTGTTTAAGGTCACACAACTAGTTAGCAGATAAGCTGAGACTTGAACAAAGGCTCCTCTAACACCAAAGCCTACACTCTTTTCCCTAAAACAACATATACCCCACAATGTTTCATCAATTTATTCTACCACAGGTGCCATGCTAATCCCCCAACATTCTAATTTTCATGCTATTAAATTAAGTGTTGTTAAAGAAGTCATATTTACTTTAAAAAACAACAACAACAATCCTAAGTTCCCTTCTGGTTTTAAAAAATGTGTGACAAGAATTAATGGCTTGGTCTCCACAGAACAGGAAAACTTGGCACTTCAAGTCAAGAAGGCACTGCTTGTCACTGAAAGTACTTCTCTGTAAATCCACATCCAAAAGGAGGAAACTCTTAGAGTAGGCTTGAGCATGGACAGAAGCCCAATTCCAGACCTAATTCTCTGACCCTTCAAGACAATAAGGAGCCTCTTACGTATCTTTATATGAAAGCAACCTGTAGCACACCTGCTTAGGAATAATGATTACAGTATTTCCACTACCTATTCCCATATAAAGGAAACACCCATCATTATGCAGCTGGTGGTAAGGGGTGGAATATATAGAATTTTAGGCTTTCATTTTGGATTTTCCTGAAAATCTCCAGTAACATTACTATTATGGAGGGGACCAAACAGGACAAAAAACATAAGCCTGAGATAAACTTCACCCAAAAGGGCTTTTGTGGCTTAGCCTGTAACCCAATCAGATTCTAGAGTATTTTACAGGAATTGTTTTACGTTATGGGAAACAATTTTAACTAGCAATGTTTACATTCTAGCACCTTGTTTTTTTCCTCAGCTAAGCCAGTCATTATTGAATAATCACTAAATAATCAATACTCAATACACAGTACTATTTAGGTTAAATGAATTTTGCCTTTACCAACATATACTAATTTACCAGTAGAGTAGCACACCATTTAAGAAACTGGTCTTATTGTTCCACAAATGATAACACAATTAACTTCCATACACATGATATAATTAATTTACTTATCATGAACCCAAGCTGGCTATTACTATATCTGAAAACAGAAACCACATATTTTCCCAGTCAACAAATAATAAAAAAAA
>NW_007728288.1:295970-310108 GCF_000696425.1 Galeopterus variegatus | reverse complement strand
TCAAGTCCCTTATATAAAATGGCATAGTATTTGTATGTAACCTATGCACATCCTCCCATAAACTTCATTTTATTTTTATTTTTAATTTTTTTGGCATCTGGCCAGTTTGGGGATCCAAACCCTTGACCTTGGTGAACACCATGCTCTAACCAACTGAGCTAACCAGGCAGCCCCTCCCATATATTTTAAATCATCTCTAGATTACTTATAATACCTAATACAATGTAAAGGTTATGTAAATTAGTTGCTATATTGTATTTTTTGTTTGTATTACTTTTTACTGTTTCTTTTTTTTTTCCTGAATACTTACTTATAATACCTAATACAATGTAAAGGTTATGTAAATTAGTTGCTATATTGTATTTTTTTGTTTGTATTACTTTTTACTGTTTCTTTTTTTTTTTTCCTGAATATTTTTTACCTGCAGTTGGCTGAATCCACAGATGTGGAACCCACAGATACTGAGGACCAACTGTACATGTTAATGTTTAAGGAACACATGACAAATAGATTATATTACAATATTAAAGTAAAAGCATAGAGAAGCAAACAAATCACTAGCGATACTGAGGACCAACTGTACATGTTAATGTTTAAGGAACACATGACAAATAGATTATATTATAATATTAAAGTAAAAGCATAGAGAAGCAAACAAATCACTAGCTGTCCCCAAATCACTAGAACTATAAAATGCTACAAATGTTTTGCTAACTCAAAATAACAAAATATGCTGCTTAACATATAATCAACATAAAGTGCAGATAAGCACCCTACAGACTCTGATGCTGTAGATCTGACACCTTGAGAAGCACGACCCTAGAGGCCATGCAAAGTTGAATGCCACTGTACACATTAATCACGGCGGCAGCATTTGTGTGTCGGAGACACTCTTGAATGTGGGTACAAAAAATAATAATAGGAAAATGTTCTGCAATTAGATGAGATAACAGTTACACAACTTTGCCAGTATTCTAAAAACCACTGGATTTTATGGTAAGTGAATTATATATCTCATTATTTCTCAAAGAAAAATAAGGGTCTGAAATAAAGAAGACGACTGAACATCAAAACTAGGAGCTTTACTCAGACAAGCCACAGACCACCCATGACTGAGGCATCGGTAAGAGGTGGTTGATTGTATCCGCACACAGCAGCGGCTAAATCTTGGGCTCCCTATGTCGCTGATGGAGCCTTGTGAGGTAAACACAGCGCACCACGACAGACTCACAGTTTCTGTATTTCCAGGGAAAAATGCCGAGTTTGAGCAGCAGACAGACCGCGGTGACATGAGCGCCCACCTCTGTAACCTGAGGTGCTTTACAATCGGTCGGGCACTCTCACACCTCTGCGTCCGTGAATTAGGAAAAGAGCAGAGTACCGACAAAAACAGGTGGATGGGGAACTTTCAAGAACTCCCTCTTGGAGTGGCCCCGAGGCTGCCAGGACGCGGTGTCCTCAGCCTGGGAGGGCGCAGGGGCTGGGGAAGGAGGTGGTCGGAGGTTTGATCTGGGATTTCCATCTGGGCTCTTCGGGGACGAGGGTGCTCCCGCTTCGGAAACGAAGTCGAGCGAAGTCGAAGGGGGCTGAGCGGGTGGGGAGAGATCTTTCGTCCAAGTTCACAGCCCCCACCCTCCTCCATACCCGACACTTACCTCGTCAGTGTCCCGGAGGGGAATCTCGATGGAGCCCCGCGACATGATGAGATCCGAAGGCAAGCGGGCGTCTCGCTCCGCCGCTCCGCAGCCGGCCGTCCTCGCTTCTCGCTTGTCCAAAGCTTAGCGACGTCTCGGACTCTGGTCGTGACTGCCGCCCCGCGGCGCAGCCGGATCTCCGGCGTCTCCTTCTCGTCAGCCTCTCAAACAACGAGCCGCGGACGGCGTCTGACCACTTCCGGAGGCCCCGCCCCCTGTCCCGGAAGCACTCCCGCGGGAGGGCGTTTTCGACGTGAGCTCAGCCTGTGCCTCTGGTCTTCTCTTACTTTGGGATGACAGATCCGAGGCTTTCGATGGCGTGTCGCCTGTAGGTGATTCGAGAGCCTAAAGGACCTCCGGGGCTTGCCACTTCGGAGTCTGAGCCCAGCGCTGGCGCGGGTCCGAGTAAACGCTCCGAAGGCGTGGCCGTCCGTCCTGCGGTGGGCGGGGCCTCTGACGGACTGGATCTTTGTGGGATGGGCCTGGCCAATCTTGTTTTCTTCTCAAGATTGTTGCGGATAATTCATTCTTTCCACAATCCAATCATTAGTTCATCGTTCAGCCACTGTTCTGTGCGCTATACCGGTGATGCCTTTGTGTCCAGTTTAAATAGAAACGTTACAGTGAATTCTGTAATCATTGTGATCACTCATGTATTTTATCTCTTCTTTTTAATTTCTTTGAAGCATATGAGGATCTGCTATATTTGTGATTTTAATAAAATTGTGGAAAAAATTTTTTGGAAGAATTTGGTTAAACCTCTAATCAGTGTTTTGATAAATTATACAGTTTGAGTAAAGAAGCTTTAATTAGTGATTACATTAAATTATAGAAGAATATGATTAAATTAGTTTGTGATCAGTGTTTTTATTAAACTAGAGAAGAGTCTGATTAAATAAATTGGTAAATAGTCTCAGTTTTACCTCCTAGGTGTCTCTCAGATGCACCCCCTTATCTTCATCTCTGCCACCTCCATTGTAGCCCAAACCAGTATCATCATTCACCTGGATCATCATTCACCTGTTTTACCCAATAGTTTGGCCCCAAGCTCCAATCCAGCTTCAGCTATGTTACACACTTATCTTTTAAAAAATACCAATTTGATGTTTGTCTTTCCTCCCACTTCCTTTAAAACCTTTAATTGGAGATTTAAATTTATGTTTTGATTTATTGATTGTGTAACTATTTCAATGTCTGGGACAGTGGTATCCAAAATAAATAGAATGCTAGCAACATATGTAACCTAAAATTTTCTAGTACCCATATTAAAAAAGAAAAAAACAGCTCTTCCCTTTTGTGGCCACTGCACAGGCAGCCATGGCCAAAATGAAGTTCCATCCATTTGTAAGTTCTGACCAAAGCAAGAACTATAAAAGTTATTTCAGTGCACCTTCTCACATTCCCAGGAAGATTGTCTCCCCCTTTTTGCAAAGAGCTGAGACAGAAGTACAGTGTTTGATCCATGTCCATCCAAAAGAATAACGAAGTTCATATTGTGCAAGAACACTATAAAGGCCAGCCAACTGGCAAAGTAGTCTAGACTCACAGGAAGAAATAGGTCATCTACATTTAACAGGTGCAGCAGGAGAAGGCTAATGGCACAACTGCCCATGTGGGCATTCACCCCAGCAAGATGGTTATTACTAGGCGAAAAATGGACAAAGATCACAAAAAGATCCTTAAACAGAAAACAAAATCTCATCAAGCAGGAAAGGAAAAGGGCAAATTTAAGGAAGAAACAGTTGAGAAGATGCAAGAATAAAGTAATCTTACATATAACATTCATTAAAAACTGCTAAAATAAAAAAATAAGCAGGTGAAATTAATTTTAGTAATACACTTTATTTAACACAATATATCCAAAATATTGTCATTTCAACATGTAATCAATGTAAAAATTGAGATAATTCACACTTTTCTTATACTAAAAAGTTTCTTGGAAATTTAGTAGTATTACACATTCATGTTCAACTTGGTTGCTTAATTTTAATTGGAAATATTGGATCTGTATTTAGGCTTCATAAAATTTACAGTTGAAAAATAGATTTACATAATTTAGTTTTTCCAAAATTTAAACTAATTAAAAGTAAATAAAATTTAAGTCTTCAGTTGGATTAGCCATATTTCAAGTGGTCAGTAGCCACATGTAATTAGTGAGTATTATATTTGACAGTAGAGCACAGTATTTCCAAGAAATATATTTTAAGGTTTATAAAATGAACATTAAACAAAAGTACACGTAGTAGTGATTGTTATTCTCCATGCTCAGAAGACTCCCTGCTATTAAAGATCCTATTGATGTGTTTGGTCTTTCAGTTACTGGCATCCAAAGGCATCTTAACTGATGATGCGGGACGCTGTGATCGAATAATTGGAAAACTCAATTCAGATTGGGACTGGAGGAAGTGAAATTTAAGTGGAAATTGGGAAACTGAGTAAGATTAGGCTATGCAAAGGATATAGGGGAGGGCATACCAGACAGAGGAGATAGTATGCTGCGAAAGGGCTTTGTGACCTGAAAGAAGGCCTTAAAAAATGAGGGGGAGAGTGGCATGAGTTGATGTTGAAGACACAGGAAATATTCAGATCATGCTGGGCTTTATCCAGAGAAAGCAGAACTAGCATCACGTCCTGCTTCCAGTATGAGTAACTGTACATATCACATCCCACAGCTAGGAAAAAACAAAACACTGTGCTCTGAAATAAACTGTAAAAGAACAGTGTCACACTGTCTATAGTGTCATTTCCTATATGTTACTCCCTAACAAAAAGAAAAAATTTAATTGCTGACCTTTGTAATACTAAAGTCTGAAGAAATAAAATAATTTGAGGACGTATGGCAATCATATAAGAATATTGCTCTTTTTCCATCATGAGCAAACTAACTATAAACCTTATAATCTTGGGGTGCAGGGGCGGCGTGTGATTGATGAACCAGTGCTCCTAAACCCTGAACCACTTGTAACCTTTTGCAAGTGTTTTGTAAGTAAAAATTTTTTTCTAAATGTTTTTGTCTCTTGGGAATTTCTTTTGGCATAGGATGTGTTAAGGATTTGGGGTTTTATCTTAGGTGCAATGTGACAGAAGTTTTAAGAGATGTGTATGTGCCAGTGAAAGAGAGAAGGAGAGTAAGAGAGAATGGTCTTGTGGTTTTAAAAGATTGTTCTATGTTGTGGTAAGTATACGAGAGGATGTAGGCAGACCTATTAGAAAACTGCTGTCCAGGTGATAGATGATAAATAGCTAGGAATAGATTTAAGATAGTAGAGGTAGACAGAAGCGGATGAATTTAAGATCTATATGGTTACTGTTCTTAAAATAAAAATGACACATCTTTTTGCTTAATGTCTAAAATTAGCAGCCTCCCAGATTCAACCCATTACACAGACTTTGTTATTATTTTTAAGTAAACTATTAAGAGGCTGAGATTTAAAGTCCCTGGAGTATGTTGGTGCCCTGTGACTTTCTAGCTGATCTCCAGGAAGAGGAGGGAGAGGTTTGGATCCAACAGTTCACATTCCAAACAGGGCATCTGGACATAGCTGTAACATCAGCCAGAATCACCTTCTCTCTGACCATGAGAAGTGTGAAAAACAGGAATGTGGTATGTCGGATCAGGCAAGGGAGGCTCTCCAGAGAGGACGAACTTCACTTGATCTAAAGAACAGGTAAGATCTAGACAGATGGGAAACAGGTATCCTGGAGAAGAAGGTGGCATAAATAACCACGATAATCACAGCCACCCTCTGCTAGGCACCTGCCATATGGCAGACACCATGCCTGCACATCAACTCCATCAATTTCTCACCAAAACTTCTATTTCCAGCTTAAATTTGAGGACTCTGTGGTTCCAGGTATCTGACTTGCCCAATGCTATACAGCACTTGCCAAAAGGAATACAGCGATCTGAACCAAGGTCTGAATCCAAAACCCTTCCCAGAAAAAAGACCCCTGAAGGGAATGGTGCTGCTGTCCAATGTGGTCTTCAAAGCCAGTGCCCACCCTCCCATCATCCACCTGCCACCTGCCCACAGCTGCCAAAGGAGAATCACGACTTCCTGTACCTCGTTACAAGTGAGTGCTTCGTGTTGGTGGAGCCCAAAATAATACAACTCTTGCCAGGTGGTGCCTGGCCAGTGCAAGCCCCTTTTCCGGATACAGCCACACAGAGGAGCTCTTAGAGGAGGAAGGTGATGCTGGATGAGGATGGGAAATAGTGCCACATGGGCACAGAGAATCCTTGCCAGCCTCTTCCACAAGCGTCCTCCCCTGTAGTCTCCTCCTTTCCGCACTGGCCTCCCTCACATGGAGCTGGACAGGCCCTGGAGGCAGCGGTTGACCTCTGCAGATGGGGAGCCCTGATTAAGACTCTACCTCGCACCGTCATTCGTCTCTGTTAAGCAGGGACAACACATGTTCCCACTTCAAGGACTTGTTGCAAAACTGAAGACAGGATGTGTGAAGCTCTCAGATTTCCTGCCTGCCTGGTAAATGGTCAACGTGTGTGTCTGTCTCTAAGGCTGCCTGTCTGCACCGAGCAAACTCCTATGCAGTGTCCCTGACCAAGCCACTCAGTCCATGAGCATGTTTTCACGTCCTTCCAAGAAATCCTCTGCCTTGAGAGCTGGCCCCCTTCATTACGAGAGTCTTACTTTGTGCACCGAGATGGGTTTCTTTTGAATGCTTAGACATAAATCTTAGTCCAATCTTCTGGGGCCCCAGGGAAGAAAGGGCTTCCTCTCCCTCAGAGTGGGGTTTCTAATCATTGAAAAGAGCTTTGAGGATTCTCCGTGTCTTTTTTAGGCTAAAAACCTAACCAGAGCATGTTCTCTCAACCAGAGCACACTCCGTCAACCGTTCTCCCAGGGCACAGCACAGCACTTCATGATAGGATTCAACAGTAGTCATCAATGGGTTGATATTCCAGGTTATCCAGATCATCCTTCCCTGGATAGACTATGATTTGTCAATGTTACTTCCATCAAGTGGCCACAGACTGCACTTTCTGGTTTTCGTTCTGAGCTTCTGCCCATGCAGAGCACACTCTTTGGGCTCATGATGAGCTGATTGTCAGCTGAGACTCCAGCTCCTCTCAGGGGCGTGAGGCCCAACCAGGGCTCTCCAAGTCTACACTTCATTGGCTGTTTTGTTGTTGTTGTTTCAACTAAAGTCCACAAATAGCCCTGTTAATTTTCCTTTTCTTGATCTAGGTCCAGCATGGTAACTTGTCAAGATTATCGAAGTAGGGGAAGCAAGAAAGATTATAATGCAAAATATGAGGCGTGGGAGACAAAGAAATCAACATGAAAGAAACGTGGAAAGAAGAAATCCCAAAATAAATGGGGAAGAATGATTAATTTCAGGGATGGGGTCAAGAATATTAGTCACATAAAACTGAAAACTTGTTAGGGCAAGCGGGTGGGATTTCCTTTAGCCTTTGTCTGGGTGTAAGATGGCACCATCTGCACTGAAATATTCATTGTTAAAGGCAAAATATCACACCCCAGAAGCATCTCTCAGCAAAGCTATCTGTCTCTTTCATGTCTGCAATATGGATTTTTCAGTAGCTTTAGATATGCCAGTCAAGTAGAAGGGAACGTAAAAATGAACTGAACTTAACTGTGTTCTCTGTCCAATATGAAACACTAAAACTGAATTATGTTTCCACATATTTCCAGCTGGCCTATAATCACTTTTATTTATGACATGCATCTTGGAGAGGAGAACAAAATACATAAAATCCTTTAAAAGAATTAAATAGACTAAAAATTATTAGATTTACCTCATTATCATTACTATAAAGTTTTATATTTCTATTTTTAAATTTTATATAAGTGTAAGGGGATTTTCCATTTAATTAATGTCCCTACCTAATAAAGTCACAGGAAAAAGTCATCCTTCCAAGACCCGAATAGAGTCCTCCTTCCAAGCACAATTTGAAAGCACAGAGGAACGTCACCATTCCAAAACACGTCAACACCAGGCCAACCCCTTGGCATTTACAGAAACAGCCTTGGACTCATTACCATGAACTCAGAAGGGCTTTGGAGCTTGCTTTTCTTCATTGCTCATTTGCCTTTTTTACTTGTTTATTCATTTGATTTCCTTTTAAGTAATTTTATCTTATGCTTCCAGATCATCTCCAAATAGAAAAAAGTTGAAAAGTACATATTGTGTAACATTCTCGGGCTAGTGTTGGAATCTGTGATAGTGGCAGAACCCTTTTCTGAAGGAACCAGGTGTTGAAGACCATTACACACAAGTCCTGGTACATCAGCATACAAAATTAGTTCATCTTTGATTATAAGTCAAATGTCAACGCACTTAGCAAATTCTCTTCTAAATGCAGTGCTCCAAAATGTTATGATTTATGAGCAGAATGTGTTGTTTTTAAATTTATGATCAACACATAATAATAATGTGGGGTACTTGTGATATTTTGATACTTGTATTCCTTGTGTAATGATCAAATCAGGATAATTAGCATATCCATCATCTTAAACATTTATAATTTCTCTGTGATGAGAACATTCAAAAACCTCCCTTCTAGCTAGTTTGAAATATACAACAGGATGTCTGAGTTTATTGAATGTCTGGATGAGATGACTCTAAGATCTACAGAATTTGGATCGCACTGATTGCAAAAACACCAACACCTACTTTCTAGGACATTTCAATTTAATAAACATATTGCATGAATAAATATGATGTTGACATTAATACACTTGAATAAAAACAGAATTTTTAATAAAAATGACATTAAATACTCTCTAGTTTTTTTCCTTATAAATCATTAAGCAGAAGAATTTTAAAACCCACTTATCTAGGATAGGTTTTTCTATTTAGACTTAGAACTGGCTCTGATTTGACTTTGCATATAAAAACACAAAGATCTTGAGAAGATAAATGTTTTACCTAGAAGAAATATAATGGGTAATCTTACATGCCCATATAATGCACGTATGTGCCCTTTCAACGCAAATTTATGTTTGATACAAAATGTATCAGGAATGACTTCCTGCAACTTCCACAGACACAGGGAGGCCTAGGAGTCCTATAATGTTACTTCTGGAAGTTAAGGTTTTACTTTCTTAACTGAGAGTGAGTACACATTTATTATTTGGTGATCTTTGGTTATGAGGGTGTTTTAACTGTAGCAAACATTGTTTCCTAGTGTTAACTGAGTTGATTTGGATACCATGCGTATTTTTCGTCTTTCTCTCTCACGTGGGCATCTCCCAGAGCTGTGAGCTTTGCTCCACAAGCTTATCTTCCAGAAGGGTCAAGAGCCCCTGCTTGGTCACAGGTGCATGAGAAAGCACCCCATCCCAGAGGGCACCCAGAAAGCTCACAAATGAAAGAGCATCTTTTAAAAGAGCAAGAGGTCTCCGTGCAGAATGCATGGGTCACATTACCAGCTCTGAGCCTTGAGAGCAGTGTAACTTGCATTAACATCTCTCAGGGCCTAAGGGTCTTAGGTATGAAATGAAGTCTTGGAATAAGTTCTCTTAAATGCTCCTTACAGTGCCCAAGCTGTACTGACATAACCTCTGAAGCTTTACCTTCTCGGGTCAGAAAGAGCCAGGGATTTGACGTAAGGTGGAGCAGGCAGAAGGACAGGCACTGCCTGGCCCATGTTCTCGCCACTGTGCCCAAAGACATGGGGATATCCAGCAGCAAAAAGTGTACATAGATGAAGAAAAGAGGGACAAGACTTGGGGAAGACAAAGGAGAACTGCAGTGTGGATAATACGTGGAATAACTACTGGAACCCTCCTTGATTTAAGTCCATCCATATCATTTTACTGGAAATATTGATTTTTGCTCACTTTCTAGTTGAATGGAGATTGTCGATTAGGTAGCAAAATAGTAGGTAGTAAAACTTACAGGATATCACCCAGAACACAGAATATACTGTCAGAGGAAAACTGAACCCAGTAAAATACAGTCTAACTCACTGGCATGGGCACGTAAACACAAAATATATCTAATTTAGGCCATTTAGATGAAGAAAGAGGAAACTAAATGATATTTACGAGGAATAAACTCACTGGCAAATGTAAAAACCTAAAGTTATGCATGACATTAGTACAGAAAAGAATTTTGAAACATTTCATCCCCACCTGTAAGAATGATCAAAATTTTCCGTTATTAATAAAATCTTCTCTGATGGAGCCCAGTAGGTCAGCATTAACACAGCCTTCGAAGGAAGAAGTTTTGCTCCTCTGTGCTGTGTGCCGCAGGAGCCAAACAGTGCAGAAAGAATGAACCGTGGTGCTAATGTGAGTCTCAGGACTCCGAAAAACATCACATTGTTTTTAATTTTCTTAATTTTCTTAATTTTAAAAGGAAAATTATTATTTTTTAATTTTTTTATTATATGTACACATGGGGTACAATATTGATTTTCAATAATTGTGTACAATGTGTGGTGGTTAGATCAGCATAGTTAGCTTATTCATCATTACAATACACAATCGTTCTTTGTGTCCATTTACCAATTCCTCATTAGCCCCCCCCTCCCCTTCCCTCCCCTTTTGCACCTCTAGTTTTCTAAAAGTTCGATGTATTACTGTGATTGTTGTTTCTTTCTTTCTTTCTCTCTGTCTCTCTTTATTGTTCATTTGTTTATTTATGGATTCTGCTCCCAGTTATGAGTGAGAACATGTGGTATTTCTCTTTCTGTACCTGGGTTGTTTCACTTAGGATAATTTTCTCATGCTCATCCATGTAGCTGCAAATGGTAGAATTTCACTCTTTTTTAATGGCTAAGAAGTATTCCATTGTGTGTACACACCACGATTTCCTTTTCCAGTCATCCATTGATGGACATTTAGGTTGGTTCCATTGCCTGGCTATTGTAATATCTGCCTCTATGACTACTCAATATTATTAAATAAACCCACAGCCCTTAATACATTAAGTATTCATAGCATAGAGATAAAATCAACTACAAAAAAAAAAAGATGTATCCTCTAGATATTTATCCAGCCACTCTTCCCACACGTTGCCAAATCACTCCTGATTTCCTGGACTGTTGCTCAGCTTTCCTATGGCACCCACTGCATGTGCTTTCCCAAGGTCCATGCTCCCAGTTGCCATTTGCTCAACAGACAGCCTTGAATCCCTGTGGGTGCCATGTCTTCCAGCCACTTTGGACTCTCTCTAGGGTGGCACAGACTTGGCAGGACCTCCCCTACACCTGCGCTGTGCTGCCTCTGCCACACCTGCCTGGAACACCACATGTTCTGTCTTCCCAGTGGATAACTGGAGAGCGGTGTGGAGCAAAACAGCCAGGGACTGAGTGGCAGGACCTCCCCTACACCTGCGCTGTGCTGCCTCTGCCACACCTGCCTGGAACACCACACGTTCTGTCTTCCCAGTGGATAACTGGAGAGCGGTGTGGAGCAAAACAGCCAGGGACTGAGAAAGCACATTACCCAGCAAGAGCAACAAGAGACAGCATGAACCTGGCCCCTGCCTTTCCAGCACATCCTCCTCCTAAAAAGTTGCTCTAAGGCACAGTCATTCCATGCCACTGTCCAGAGACACGTATCATCACTGAACCAACACAGCCAGCTGTCAGTCTCATGGGAGTGTTTCCAACTCTACATGCACTTTCTCTGCTTCTATTCTCTCCTCCCATTTCCCTCACTCTGGAGTCATGGGATCGCACAACTCTGCAGCAGAGAACCCATCTGGACCACTGGATCCAGGTCTGTGTTCTAGGGGATCCAACGGAAAGTAAGCTTGTAAAGTTTGTTCGTAAAAACAGAAGATAGGAGCATGAGAAACTTTTGCCTACCCCCAAATCACAAAGATGTTCTCCTGTTTTCTTACTGGAGTTTAGATTATTAGCAGTTATGCTTGGATCTACATGCATTTTGAGTTACTTTTTTATATGGTGTGAGATACAGATCAAAGTTCTTTTTTTGCATATGGATAGTCACCATTTGTTGGAAATACCACTCTCTCCACTGGATTACTTCTGCACCCTCCTCAGCTGCCCCTGCATGCATGGGTCTGACTCTGCACTCCCATTCCTTTTCAATTATCTTTTTGTCTACCTGAGGCAAGTGCCACACTGACTTAATTACTGTTAATCAATTACTGATTAGAGTTAGTCCTCCAAGTTATTATTTTTTTCAAGGATGTTTTGGCTATTCTAAATACTTTTCATTTCTGTAGAAATTTTAGAATTGACTTGAGAATTTCTACTAAAAAGTACGTTGGGATTTTCATCAAGATTACATTGAGTCTGTAGCTCAATTTGGGAGAATTGTCATCTTAACAATATTGTTTTATTGCCCCATAAAAACAATCTGAATAAGAAAAAAAGTTGTTAAAATGGACTTCATTAAAATTAAAACCTTTGCTTTTCAAAAGACACCATTAACAAAAGGAAATGACAAGCCACATATTAGAGTAAAATATTTGTATATCTTGTATTTGACAAAGGACCCATATCCATGACATATAAAGAACTCTTAGAACCCATTAACAGGAAACTAACAACCCAATTTTTAAGTGTGCAAAAGTTTTGAACAGAAACATTGCCAGAGATAATAGACTGATGGCAAATAACTACATAAAAACAGATTCATCATCATTACTCATTAGAAAAGTAAAAATTAAAACCAAAATTAGATATCACTACATACTTATTGGAATGAGGACATGCGGAGTGACTGGATCTCTCAGATATTGTCTACCACAAGACCCAACTATCTCACTTCTAGGTATTTACTCACAGAAATGAAAGATTATATCCAAACTAAGACTTGTACACAACTGTTCATAACTGCTTTATCTGTGACAGCCAAGGACAAGACTCAATTCAAATGCCAACCAACAGATAAACGAATGAACAAACTGTAGTATGTCTACACAGTGGAAAACTATAGTAACAGGTCATTAGTGATACAGAAAAACAGAGATGAATCTTATTCACGTTCTTTTATGCTGAGTAAAAGAAGCTACTTGAAAAATACTACATACTACATAATTCAAAGCATATGAAGTGTTAGAAAATGCAAAATAATCTGTCATAACAGTAATCACATCAGTGGTTGCCTGGGGACAGGGTCAGGCAGGGGAGGTGTAGAGAGGTTCACAAAGGAAATTCTGGAGGAGACGGATGTGTTCATTTCCTCAGCTGTGCTGATGGTTTCACAGGTATGTCTGTATATGCACGAACTCTCTTATAATTTAAATATGTGCAGGGGTTTTTTTGTCAATTAAAAAAATTAATTTAAAAAATTTAATTAAAATTAGATTAATTTTTTCTGATGGTTTCACAGGTATGTCTGTATATGCACGAACTCTCTTATAATTTAAATATGTGCAGTTTATTTTTTGTCAATTAAAAAAATTAATTTAAAAAATTTAATTAAAATTAGATTATTTTTTGTTTAATTTAAAAAAATTTTTAAAAAATCTGGAACCAGGGTGGAAACAGGGACTGACTGTAGACACAAGCAAACATTTGGGGGCAACGGGAGTGTTATGAAACTGAATTATTGTGATGTTACCACTGTGTAAATAACCTAAAACTCATCAAACTGCCCACATAAAACAGGTGAGCCTTTTGGTAGGCAAATTATTCACCAACAATGCTGTTTAAAAACCAAAAAGCTGAACAGCAGAAACAGAAATGTTAGTGACCTGGATGATAAGAAATTAAGAAAATCATCACTGAGGATGAGAAACTAAGAAAATGGTTTTGTCCCTTTGGGTCAATCACCAGAGCCAAGATGGTGCTTAAGAAAAGGAGACCCAAGGGACATGGCTTTGTCTGCTTTTCTTATTCTGAAAAGACAACCAAAGCAGACGCAGAATAAGCAGGCAGTGGTGGGGCCCTCATCGCCGTGTGCACAGGTCGCAGGAAGCAGGCCACGCCCGGAGGAGCCAGAAGCCTGTAGACCCTTCCCACGCTGTGTCCAACCCAGCTTCTCCTGTTACTTACCTAGCACATTAGCTCTCTGGGGGACCTTTTCCATGCCAGCCCTGCCAAGGGATGCCAAGGGCCCTGACTGGTGGGCCCAGTCCTTTGTCCCTGGCTCTGGCTAGGTCTGGTCTACAGGAATGGTATCAGAACCCAGCCAGGGAGACAGCCTTTCAGAATGCCTGGCCTGTAGCTGTGGCTATCACGGGAGCCCCCAGGCTTCCCAGGCACACATGCACCTCCAGGTGGCCCTGCCCTGTGCTCGGAGGATGCTGCTTCAGCCAGCCCTGATGAGAACTTGAGAGAACGAGAAGCACAGGGAGCTCCGTGACATTGCCCACCCCAGTCTGCCCTGACACATTCTGAGGCAGCCACCTTGACTGCTGCAGGACCCTCCGTCCCCTCTCCAAGGGATCTGCCTCCCCTCTAGCCTTAAGGCCAGCTCCATCCCTGGCTGACCTCCAGGCAGAGTGCTCACTTTCTACCCCATGTCCTGGGCC
>NW_007728288.1:162873-295426 GCF_000696425.1 Galeopterus variegatus | reverse complement strand
GGATCCCACATACAGACCGGCCGCTCACTGGCTGAGCGAGGTGCGGGTGCAACACCGAGGGTTGCGATCCTGTTGCCGGTCCCGGTCCCGGTCCGGTACGGGCGCGACACTGAGGGTTGCGATCCGTTGCTGGTCACAAAAAAAAAAAAAAAGACAAAAAAGGAAAAAAAAAAATCTACCCCATGTCCTAGCAGACAATGTCCCTAGACCTGCCTGGCACCTGCATCCCTCCCGGGTCTGGCTGGTCACTTTCCTCCTGGTCATCTAAGACTTGCCTAATTCACACAGCAGGAGAGGGCTGGGATGTGGCGTGAAACAGAAGAGAGCAAGATTAATTATGATGCAACTTTATGCCACACAAACAGTATCTTTGTGTTTGTACTAAAATTAGAAGGCTCTGAGTTGCAATAGACCCTATGGTCCAAAGGGGATCCATGCAAAACTTATAAAGGAGTTCCCTTAATGATCCTTGAAACATTTTACTCAATTGGAGGGTACACAAAATTCTATCAGTTTGAGGATTTTACTGGACGGGGCTGTTGGGGTGGTAGGAGCCCCTCTCCACCCCAACTCATTCCAAGTCAACCTGGTGAGAAGTCTTCGAGGAGCCACTCAGAGAGACATGGTGATGGTTGTTGGTGCAGAGGCCAATGGAGAGCTGTGACCAGCTAACAACCCCAGGGCTTCCCATGCAAAGGATGTGTCTGTTCCAGGTCCCCAGGAATAGGATTATGCAGGGTGGGAGAGAGCTTCCTGGAGGCCATGGCAAATGGAACAGATGGACCCCAAACCCCCAGTGTAAGGGGGCCTGGCTGGCTGCCAAGCACAAACCGCCTATTCCACATGCTCCCAAGGCCAGGTGATCTGAAGAAAGCACAAAAGTGATCCAAAAAAAAAAGTAAGTCTCGAACATCTGACAGCCTCACAAGATACATCAAATTTCAATGTTCCTCCAATATCTACATGCCTGCCAGGCCACCAGAGGGGGAGGCATGACAGGCACTGGGTGGAAGAGAAAGACCCTGAAGAGAAGGAGGGATCGCGTCTGTCCAATTCCTGGGGCCCCACTCGGAGCCGGCCTCACCGCCGTGCAGGAGTGCAGACAGAAGCCACATGGTCCATCCATGCAGATAAGGCTCAAGACTCAAAATGAGCATAAATGTCAGGACTGCAGGCTAGGTTTTCAGAGGAAGACTTTTCTAGTTTAGTTTTATTTTTCATTAATATTTTTAAAAAGGAACTTGCTCGGAGATGCAGCAATTTGAGTGGCTTCTGATTCACCCCAACACACACACTGTTTGTTGGAAAGGCCAGAATACATACACACATGCATACAGAATACATACATACACAGAATGCATACATCCAGAATTGATACATATAGGATGCATACATACCTAATATGCATGTACAGAATCCATCTGTACAGAATACATACTAATAAGATACATATACACATGCATACATAATACATGCATACAGTATACATACATGCATGCTTTCATACATAATACATGCATAAAGAATACAGACAGACAGCATATTTGTATACAGAATATGTTTGTACAGGATGATACATACAGAATTCATATAGAACATACAAAATGCATGCATACATGCACATATGAATACATGCAGAATAAATACAGGCATTAAAATACATACACAGAAATCACATACATACAGAATGCATGCATCCAGAATACATGCACACAGGATATATACATATATGTGCATAATGCATCCATGCAGAGTACATACATACAGAATACATGAATACATAAAGAATACATGCATATGGAATACATGCCTACAATATACATATAAATTTGCATAATAATGCATGCATTCAGGATACATACATGCATACTGAATACATACATGTATACATACAGAATGCATACATACAGGATACATACCTCCAGAATACATGTATACATATGTATATACTTGTATAAATGTGTACTGTGTAATGTAATGTACGTGTATAAATATACATATACAATTGTGTAAATATATCATGTAATATAATGCATGTAATATAACATAATGTGTATAAATATAATGTAATATAATATAATGTGTATAAATATGTATAATGCCATATAATGTATGTGTAGAAATAAATCCATAATTATATGTGTATAAATATGCATAATGCAATATAATATAAATTTTGCATAAATATGTATGTACTATAATACATGTAATGAAATAGATACACATAAATATACACATATATTCACTGATATTTTTACCTCTGAGCTTACTCCTCCAAATATCGTATGGGGCTCCGTGTGTCCTGAATGTCTCAGTGTTGAGACTATATGTATAATGCCATATAATGTATGTGTAGAAATAAATCCATAATTATATGTGTATAAATATACATAATGCAATATAATATAAATTTTGCATAAATATGTATGTACTATAATACATGTAATGAAATAGATACACATAAATATACACATATATTCGCTGATATTTTTACCTCTGAGCTTACTCCTCCAAATATCGTATGGGGCTCCGTGTGTCCTGAATGTCTCAGTGTTGAGACTGTCAATCTGCTTGGCCACCTGAGGCCTTGGAAGTAACTTGGTTTCTGGGGCAAGGAGCTCTGTCCTCCACCGGGAGCTGGGGACTGAAAATGGGAAAACAGCCTGGTGGAAGAATCAGGGCTCTGGAAACAGACAAACCAGTGTCAGGTCATGACTCTGTGATTCTAGCTGCATGACCATGGACAGACTGTGTAGCCTGTGTTCTTACCAGTGTAACTGTGACAACACATCTTCACATTCAGTCTGTGATGACAATCAAACGGGATAATGAATGCGTAGTGCTTGGCCCAAAGAAGCCACCCGAAGACAGTCATTGTTACTGAAATAAACCAGGTGCCCTCAGTAGGCTTTACTCTCCCAGACACGACCGTGATGGGAGGGACCACCTGATGTCACCTGTTCCTTCCTGCAGTAACATGCTCTGAAGATCCCTTAAATACACATTAGAGAGACAAGGCTGATCATTTTTTAGTGTATCATTAGAGACAAGAAAATAACAATTAGTTATCATTGGTCCCATTGGGGTGGGAGTACTGAGAGAAATATAGTTATTTATTCTCCAACAAAGAAATAGCATTTGTTTCAGGCATACATTAAATAAAAGCTGCTCAAAAATTATTATTAATTAAAGTCTATAACATGGCACTGCTATACCAAAAATAAACATGACCAAAGACTGCCCACAAAAATGCTGTCTGGGGAGACTTAGACACATAAGCAAATTTACATAAAGGTGAATTATATTAAAAAATCAAGCCACACATTTTTCCTCAATTTAAAATTCGCATTTTTTTTTCAGGCTGTGAGTTAGACTTCAATCTTGACAGATTAAAGGGGTAATTTGTTATAGTATGAGATGGCATGAAATGTACTTATTGACATTTCAAATTACAGCATTTTCAATGAGAAAGATATCTAATTTTGAGCTACTAAAACAGCGTGGCGTAGTCATATATTTCTTGCTGAAGAGTAATCACTCAGACCCAGGGTTCTTATTTATAGCAGGTATCTGGGATGGGTGTACCATGTACAGAAAATGATGTTAAATAGACAAAAAGTTACCATCAGGATTATTAACATGCTTCACTTCTATTTTAAAATGCTAAAGAATTCTATGTTTTTTTTTTTGGCATTTAATAAGAGTGCCAGCTCAATAAAAAATATGAAAACATTATGTCATGACATTAATGAAGTCAACTTTTTCAGCACAATCTGAATAGCAATTGAACAACCAGGCTCAAAAATGCATTAAAACCAGGTCAGCTGTTCCACATTTCCAACAATATGTCCACAATCCCATGAAGGGTAATCTTAAACCATTTTTTAGAGCAGCCTGTACAACTTTATCTTAAAATTCCAAATGTCTCAACAATAGACCATTGTTAAGAACTAGACAATTATTTCTCAGCACCTATTGATTAATGACTTAGTGTAGGACACAGGGAGAAACTGGAGAACAAAGGAGCCCATTACAATAATGCACAGGCATTAAACGATCTTCATTAATAGGATCTCCTGAATTCAGTTTAGCATAAAACCAAATACACCCACCATAAAGAAAGTGGAGAGGCGAGAATTTTAAATATATTTTGAAAACTCACTTGATAAAAAGATTAAATAATGTTGCTGCCCTCTATTAAAATTCTCTTTCTCTATACATATCTCTCTCTCTCTCTCCCTAACACACACACGCATGTGCATAGTTAACTCATTAAAATGGTTATAAAAATGCATTTTTAACAGAACAAGAAATTAATAATACTTTTAAATTTATATTTTCTCAGCTGCTATTGGCATTCAGGAGACCAGCATTTTATGTAATTACAATCTCTTGAACAAAAACGCACTATAAGAATAGAGTAGTGATTCTGGACATTCCATTTCAGTGACTTTACCCACTGGGTAATTTACGTAATCATAGCAGGGAAGACATGGTTTTAGGAAACAAGATGGTTTTTTGAATGTTGTTTTGGAGCTAAACATTATCAATAAAATTCTTGTTCATGACAGAACTGTTGCAAAAGGTATTATGATTATCGTATTATTCAACTTTTTCTAGAGCCCTAGCAGGTCACTAGCTCGGTTCGGCATCAAATGTACATATACGCCAGTCAGTTGCCTTGTTTCTTCCACGTGATAGCAAGAACCAAATTCTTAGCAAGTCCACATGGAGCAGATTTAGTAATCTTTACATCTAATGTTTGGGGAACTCACTACAGCTGGCCACCACCCTGAGCACTTTGCCTGAGCAACTTCATTCAGTTTTCACAACAACCCTAGGAAGTGGAGACTGCAGATGTCCCCATGTCACAGGACAAGAAACCAAGCATTACAGAGCTTAAGATAAGATGTCCAGTGCTGTGATTTTGAATATGGCTTTTAGAAAATTTGAAATTCTATGCATGGCCCACATATGTGACTTGCCTTATCTTTCTATTGGGCAGCCTTGGTGTGTGCCATAATAATTCTGAAGTTCCCATTATTACTGTGTCAATTTAGCCTGTTTGTTATTTCTTCAAGTGATTTAATCTTACATACAGCTAAGCATCATTTGGGGCTGTGATAGGCAGCCTCCAGGATGGCCCTCAATGGTCCCTACCTACTGGTGCTCACACCTGTACCAGGTGTGACAATGACAAATGGCAGGAGTTGCATAATGTCACTTCCAAGGCTCAGGTAAAATACTGCTGTTTCCATCTTGGAGTATCTCTCTCTGGCTCTCTCCATCACTTGCTCCAGGAGAAGCCAGCTGCCCTGTTGTAGGGACACTCAGGCAGCCTGTGGGAGGTCCTCATGGTGAGAAACCGAAGTCTCCACCCTATAGCCAGGCAGGACCTGTGTCTGACCAACAACCAACAAAAGAGTTTGGAAGCAGATCCTCACCAGCCAAGCCCTGGGTGAGAGGCATTCCTGGCCAACACCCTGAACCAGAGAAACTGCTCCTGGACTCCACAGTAAGTCGCCACACAGGGAGGGTGGTGGCAGCACTTTGAATGTGTAGCATGCCGGCACTATTTGAACCTCTTGATTTCTTTTAACCTTCATAACAAGCTGAGGAAGTGAGTGTCATCATCACATTACAGACGAGAAAATACACATCAACTAAGCTTGAGTATTGGCTGAGGAGCCAGCGCTCGGGCAGGGAGAGCTGAGGTCAGAGAGACCAGAACTTCGTGCCTAGTCTGTGTCCTTCCCACTCCATCACAGTAATTCTCAGAGAAGGTGCCAGGTCTCTACTTATTTGTAGGCTCCGAAAGGCACAACAGTGTTTTCCACAATTAATCAATTAGACTTGTACTCAGCTGCAAAGAAATATACATATATATATATATGTGTGTGTGTGTGTGTGTGTGTGTGTACATATATATTAAGAAACAAAAGCATGTCATTACTCTACATAAAAAGCCTAGAGGCATTCGCTGCTCAGAGTGTGCTGGTCCCTCATGAAGTCATGGTAGACCTACCTTTTCATATCTTTCTATGCTGCTGTTCTTAGTATTTTTAGCTTTTTGTCCTCCTGCCTGTGTAATCTTATACCTGCCAGACAGAGTTCCTTGTACGGAAACAAGAAAAATGGGATACAGGTAGCATTGGCAATCTCACCTATGGCCCTTTTATTAGGAAGCAAAGTGTTTTTCCAGAAGGTTCACTACCTAGCAGAAGTTATTGAAATATTATTTTGGATAATATAAGATTACATTTTGCTTCAGGGAAGGATGAGAAAGTGAGTGGTGTGCTTTGCTGCCTCCATGACCGGTGCAGCCTGTCAAGAGCGTGGGAAGGGGCCACCTGTGTGCCACAGCAGATGTTTAAACACCCATAGTGCAGGCTGGAAAATCCCTGGTGGTGTGCAGATTGCAAACCTCAGCAGAAGAGTTCTGTGGGGCTTTGGACAAGGAGTTTTTGGAATATCTGTCAAGTCATACCCTATACGTAAACATCTTGTTCTGTATTGTGGGAGACTTGTTTGGGACCCCAGCAGGGGAACAGTTATGGTGGAGAGACTCGAACACGAGACTGAAAAGGGCTGGCCTCACTTAGCAAGAGGGTTTGGAGAGAGAAGGGCCAGAGAGGGAGAGCATCCTTCACACCAAATTTGGCATAATGTACTTTTGAAACTTCCTTCACTGGTTCAGAATCAGAACAATTCAAGAGGCTTCCATAAAGAACACAAACCTAGAAAACCCTGCTCTGAAGCCATTGGTCCTCTCTGCATAGACATTTCTCTCCTCTACCGAACAATCAGTAGAAGTAACTGAGCTACTTCATTTGTGATTGAAGTTAGGATTATTGTTCGCAGAACCAGAATGATCAGTCCACACAAGTGATGAGTCGGTGAGCTGGGATTTGATAACAAAGCAACACAGGAAAATGCACTTCCACAGCAAATTTCTGCAGGCTCTGAAGTCAGCCAAGGAGACTCAATTTTTATACAAAGAACACAAAAATTGGCAATTTTAGGGTTTCTGAGATCACACATGCTATGATTTAACAGACTTTTACAAATATTGGTAACATACTATCATCAAACACAAAGCAAACAAAAGAACAGACAGCGATGTCAGTAACAACAAAGGAATCTTGTCACTGCGGTAAACTGAACTTCTGAATGCAAGCAAAGGATGGAAACATGCATGCGTGCGTGCGTGCGTGTGTGTGTGTGTGTGTGTGTGTGTGTGTGTGTACAAAACATATGAGGAGATTTCTAAGTAAGTCAGACTGCTGGATGTTTTTAAAGTCCCTGGGTTTCAAGGGGTTAATGTTGCTGTGAATGGGAGCTTTTGCCTTAGTATCCTGGACCACCTTCTTACACGTTTCCATCTCTCGGACATCAGTTTTTAATCGAGGTGACCTAATCCGACCTGGAGGTTAATGATACAGAATGCAATTAATTCGCGAGGTTTTCTGGGCATTTAAGCCTGAAAGGCATCCGGCTGCCTTTGTTGGTCTGCTTAAGATGATGGTCAGGTGCTAGTTTTCTTGGAAGATGGGAATTAAGACTTCAGGACGATTTACTCTCTCCTATAAAATACAGAAATAATATTCAACTGAAAAGACACTGGAGTTGAAAGATGGTGCATTAGTCAGGGTTGTCCAGAGGGACAGAACCAATAGGATATGTATACAAATAGATGAGAGGGGATTTATTCAAAGAATTGGCTCATGCAATTATGAAAGCTGAGGAGTCCCAGGATATGTCATCTGCAAACCTGTAGCGTGGCTCAGCCCAAGTCCCAAGCTTCAGAACCAGGAAGCCAATGGTGTGATTCTCAGTCTGAAGCCAAAGGCCTGGAACCCAAAGGCTGCAGAGCCTCATGTTCTGATGTCCACAGACAGGACAGAAAAGTACATCCCGGCTCCAGAAGATAGAGTGAGAGATTCACCTTTTCCTCCGTTTTTGTTCTCTCTGGGCCCTCTGGATTGGGTGGGTCTTTCCAAGCCAGTCCACTCAGGCTTACATGCTAATCTCTTCTGGAAACACCCTCACAGACACATGCAAATAATGCTTTACCAAATACTATGAGGTAAGATTAACAATATTTAAATTCTGATATAAAGTCAGTAAGCCTCATGGTACATGATAAAGAATAAAAGGAACAAAAACAAAGATAATTGCTTAATTGTGTATAGTGCATATGCACAGAGACATATTCTGAACACAACAGGGAGGTCAATTACACTCCTCATTTCTGTAACTGGTCATGTGGTCAAAGCTACACATTCTGTGTTCCCTTTGCCTTCAGCAAGCAGCTCAGCTGGTTGTGGTTCTTTACCTGGTGGAGTGACCCAAACCTTCATCCCTGAAGAGTCTGGCCCATTCATGTCTTGCCTGGATTTGGTTGTTGTAATTTTCCATTGACCTCAATCACAGGGCGTGGTAGTACTAAGAGACGTCCTAGGGGATCTCCTGTATTACAGACATAATCTTCCTTTCCTGCATTGTGAAGTAGTAGTCCAACCTCCCCTTGGTAGTCTCGGTAAATCACTGCGGCCAACACCATAACTCCTTTCTGGGCCTGTTGACTCATAGGCATGAGGAGCCCAAAGTGGCCAGGTGGCAGCCTTAACTTCCAGTTCAATGGGATCATTTTTGTGTCTCCTGATGAAAGCATTCCTCCCTCTGGAACTAAGACCTCTAGACCAGCAGAGCATAAAGTTGAGGGGGCGGGAAGCAAAAATTTTGCTAGTGGTCCCTAGGGGTAATGGTGAGTGGTGTCACTTCCATTTCCACCCATTGATTCCTGAATCCTTGATTCCATGAGTCCTGACTATGGGAGAAACAGTACCATATATTGGGCGCTGATTTAGAGCACGTACAGCCTTCTGGAGAACATTGCCCCAGCCCTGCTGGGTATTGTCATCTAGCTGGTGCTGTAACTGTGACTTCAAAAGGCCCTTCCACCATTCTATCAGGCTGGCTGCTTCAGGATGATGGGGAACACATTATGACCAATGAATTGCGTGAGCATGACCCCATTGCCACACTTCTTTAGCTGTGAAGTGATTTCCTTGGTCAGAAGCAATGCTGTGTGGAATGCCATGGCAGTGAATAAGGCATTCCATGAGTCCACGGATGGTAGTTTGGGCTGAAGCATTTCATGCTGGGAAAGCAAATCCATGTCCAGAGTAAGTGTCTATTCCAGTAAAGACAAAACACTGCCCCTTCTATGATGGAAGTGGTCCAATGATATCCACCTGCCACCATGTAGCTGGCTGATCACCCTGGGGAATGATGCCATATTGGGGGCTCAGTGTTAGCCTCTGTTGATGGCAGATTGGGCACTCAGTGGTTGCTGTAGCCAGGTTGTCCTTGGTGAGTGGAAGTCCATGTTGCTGAGCCCATGAGTAACCTCCATCCCTACCACCATGGCCTCTTTGGCTCATAAGCCCACTGGGTGATGACAGGGGTTTCTGGAGAAAGAGGCTGACTGGTATTCACAGTATTGGTCATCCTTTCCACCTTATTATTAAAGTCCTCCTCTGCTGAGGTCACCTTTTGATGGGCATTCACATGGAAAACAGATATCTTCACATCCTTTGCCCACTCAGAGAGGTCCATCTACATACCTCTTCCCCAAATTTCCTTCTCACCAATTTTCCAGTCATGCTCTTTTCAAGTTCCTGACCATCCAGCCAAAACAGTGGCTACAGCCCATGAAACTGTGTGTAATCACACATCTGGTCATTTCTCCTTCCAAGCAAAGTATACAACCGGGTAACCGTTCAAAGTCCCGCACATTGAAAATTTGGGGTGGGGAGAAATGGGGAGTGGGAGAGATGGGAGAATTAAGTGAACATAATCAGGGATTTCCATCAAGACACTCTGTTTCCACCCTTGGCTGGCCTGTGGAATGACTCTGTGGAATGTGTGGTTTTCAGCAATTGGCTTCTCTTCCCCAGTCTCTGCTCCCTCATCTTGAAATATAGACAGCATTCCCCAACCACGACCCTGTAGCAAGTGTGTTCTGCTAACAGAAACTTTGACAGAGATCTTGTTTCTTTTGCTTCAGGGCTTTTAAAATAAAATATCCCCCTTATTTGGGGGCGTTGTTTGCCTCCCCACTAATTAATCATTTATCTACTTGATTGTTTGCAATGTGCAGTTCTCACCCAAGCTGCCACTTCCATGGGGAATCCTGGTCTCTAGAGCTTGCTGTAACTTCTCTGCAATGGACCCACTAAGTCACTGGATCACTGTCTACCTGGGTGTGCTGTGTCTATCTTCATCTAGAGAGGGCAAGGGTTGGACTGTTTCTGTCCCTGATTACACCTGTAACCCCATCACTGAGCATGTCGATACACACAAAAAGTCACTGGAAGGGGCTTGCCAAATGAGAGAGTTGTGCAGATGACAGAAAATCAGTTCCACTGTTTGCATTAGTTACATTCTGTGAAGTCTACTTAAGCACTGATTTAGCCTAAGCCGTTGTTCCTAGGGAAAACACAGGAGCAGATTCCTGAAAGCCTCTGGTCACACATTTTCATTGAATAATCAGTACCTACACTTGCTTTATGCTTGTTTCTGTTTAAAGACACCATATTTAATATTTGTTATGGATTCATTGACATTGAACTCATAGCCAACAGCTCTGTAACTCACTCCTGAATGAAGCTCATCTAACACACAGATTTTAATGTGGATTCATGTGAAGAGAAATAATGTCAAGCATTTTTTTTCACCTCCTTATTGGCCATTTATATGTAAAGAGTCTGTTCAAGCTTTTTTAAATTTTGTATTATTTTTGAATTGTAGGGAGACTTTATATAGTTTAGTATAAGTCCTTTGTCAGATATATATTTTGGAAATATTTTTTCCAATTATTGCCTTGCCAATTCACATACTTAATGGTGCCTTTTGATGAGGTTTTTTTTAACTTACATAAAGTCTAATTTTTTTATGATGAGTGATTTCTGGCTCCTGTGAAGAAATTCTTACCTATTTTTGGTTTTGTGAAAAATATCCTCCTATATATTTCCTGTTAGAAGTTTTGTTTTGTGTGTGTGTTTTGTTTTTTGTTGGTTTTTGGTTTTGAGGAGGCTTTTTGGTTTATAACATCCAACTTGAATTAAATTTTGTGTATAGTGTGTTTTAGGAATTGTTTTTTCTATTTTAATGTATGCTGTGTGGTAGAGCCCAGGGTTATTTTTTTTTTTTTGGTTCCCTATTTTGGTTATTGTATTTTTTTTTTTATTTTGTCAATATACACTGTATATGATTATTATGGCCCGTCACCGACACCTCCCTCCCTCCTCCCTCACACATTGCCTTAAAAGGGTTAGATTCCCCATAATCACCAAACCAGCAGTAGCAAAAGAGGAGGAGAGATGCCTTGGGGCGGGTTTTGGAGAGCCCTGCTCACCGACACCTCCCTCCCTCCTCCCTCTCTCCCCTCCCCCCCAAGAATGTCCTTTCCGTTTGCTTGTTGTAACAACTTCATGGAAGTATAGTTGTTATATCTTCTTCCCCACCCCACCCCACCCCCGGTTTTTGGTTATTTTTATTTCTACTTTTTACTTTTGTTGAAAAGACTTCCCTTTTTCCATGTTATTGATTCAGTGCTACTTTTAAAAATTAATTTCCCTCCATGAGCTGAACAGGATGCTCAGGAGCATGTCCTTCTGTGTTGTCCCCATCCCAGTGTGACATTCCTGAGCTGACCAGCAGTCTAGAGAAAGCTGCCAGCATGACGAGTTGAGAAGGTGGAGAAGCAGGTGTTTCAGGCTCTCTAACAGGTGTTTCAAGCTACAATGACCACCAAGTTGTCTCCTGCAACTATGATAGTGCATCTACTCCTTCACCTGTGTGGTGGGGCTCACGTTGTCTTCAAAGAACACCTGGCCAAACTCATCTCTTGGTATGAAAATGGATTTTTTATGTACACATTGCCTTAAAAGGGTTAGATTCCCCATAATCACCAAACTAGCAGTAGCAAAAGAGGAGGAGAGATGCCTTGGGGAGGGTTTTGGAGAGCCCTGCCTTCTTATGTACCCTCAATGCCATTAGTAAGTTCACTGTACCTGGTGGAAACTAAAAACTCAACGAACTGCATTGGTGTAGATCTATTTCATGGATCTATTCTGATTCATATTTGTCTATCTTTATACCAATATTTACAGTTTCTTGAATGTTGTGTTTTCAAGTCTTGATGTTAGGTATTGTATATCTTCCAGCTTTGTACTCTATTTTCATGATTGATTTCACTATTCTATTTTGCAATTCCATAGAAAGTTTAAGAAATGATTATCGACATTCACAAAAATCCTGCTAAATTATTATTGGGATTGCACTGAATCTACAGAATAACTTGGGAAGAAATGATATTTCAAGCATTTTGAATTTTCCAATCCATATACATAGTATATCTCTCCATTTCATTGGGGCTTCCTTGATTTCCTTTGGAAATATTTTGTAGTTTTTAGAGAACAGGTCTAGTACTTTTTCAATAAATTTGTTTCTAAAAGCTGCACATCTTCTAATGTTATTGAAGATTTAATTACCTTTCCACAGTTTGCTGCTAGTATATAGTATTCAACTGATTTTTATATATTAATCTTGTGTCCTTTATGCTAAATTTACTTATTAGTTATAGCAGAATTTGGGGGGTGGGGGAGAATTTCTTAGGATTTTTCTATACTTGATTATGGTGTGAATAGACACAGTGTTACTTCTTTCTCTCCCATATTATATCTTTATTTATTTTTCTTGCCTTATTGCACTGGCTTGAAACCCCAGTACAAAACCAAACAGAAACAATGAGAGTAGATGCTCTTGCCACATTCCTGGTCTTAAGTGGAAATTGGTCAATGTTATACTATTAACTGTGATGTTAGCTGTAGGCTTTTTAATAGGTGCACTGCATTAAATTGAGGAAGTAGCTTTTAATTTCTAGTTTGCTGCATTTTGGTATCAGCAATGTGCTATGCTCATAAATTACATGAGAAAATGTTCTTTTTTTCTCTATTGTTTGAAGGAGTTTGGGTTAGATTGGAATTATTTTTTTCTTCAATATTTCACAAAATTCAACAGTGAAATCACCTGTGTGGAATTTTTTAGTGAATTTTTTATAGCAAACTAAATTTGACAAATACAGAATTCGGATTTTGCATTGTATTATTTGTTAATATTGGCAAATTGTGTTTCAGTTGTCTACTTAATCTAGCCACCTATTTTCTTGGCATGAGGTTGTTCATAACTCTGCCTTCTTGCCTTTTCTGGTGCCATCAGAACTCATAATGACATCCCTTTTTCATCACTGCTATTGAAAATGTGCATATTTCTCTTCTTCTTTGATCAGCTTTATTATAAACATATCAACTGCATCACTCTTTTTCAAAGAACCAACCTTTGGATTTGTAAAATATCTTTATAATCTGTCATTTATTTTCATTGATTTATGACCTTTATAATTTTCTCTAAATTAATATGCTTAATTTGTTCATTTTTCTAGCTTTTTATGGTATAAATTTAAGTGTCATAGTCTGTGCTCTCTAGAAATAAGCATTTAAGTAGAGTTTAGAATGATGAATGTTTATTAGGGATTAACACCTGTTAAAACTACACTGTGCTAAAAATACTGTAAAACATTGCCAGAATAATAGCCATCTAAGCTATTTTAATTCAGCTCTAGCTATAACTCAGGCATCAAGTGACTGAACCCAAACTAGAACTGTTTCAGAAAATAAAACAGACATCTACCAAGTCGCAGGCAGGGCAGGCACGACTGAACTCTCTCTTGTCCCATTTCTCATTTTCTCATCACTCCTTCTTCCTGTGGCTTCGTTTCCCCCTACGCACCAGCTGTGACGGCTGCCATGGGCTCCAACATGTGGCCTTCCCAGCAGAAAGAGGCTCTTCCCTGCCAACACCTTCTCCCACCCCCCAGGCCACAGGTAAAGAAAAAGAAGGTAAAGACAAAATCTAGAGGAAGAAATTCTCATTCACCTTGCTTTGTCTGCCCATGGATCAACTCTTCTGTCCACATAAAGAATGTGTATTACTGTATCCTGTCCCCTTGACCTGTGCCCCTTCCTGTAACAGGCTCCTACTTCTCATTCTGTTGACTGCAGTCCTGCCCATGTCACTTGCTTTGGTCAATCACAGGTGACCAGAAGTGATGCTGATCACATCTAAGCAGAAGCTTTGGAAGCTGCCTTGTGGTTCTTCCCCTCTCCCTGTCCTTCTACCCTGACCACAGCAAAGTCTTAGACATGGGTTGCCATCACCCTAGATGTGAGAATAAGCAAAGTCACAGCTAACAGGCAATGTCATCAGGAAGTGAACCTTTGCTACTGTGAGCTTTCTAGATTCTGGGGTTATTTGTTACTGCAGCATAACCTTGCAAGTGATGACTAATATAGCTGGGTATTAGCTTGGGCCAGGTGTACATTCTTTCAACCATCATTTTTTTTTTCCGAGAATTTCCCATTGAGAGCACAAGCTAGAGCCAGAAAAATTGGAGTTGGGTGGAAATAGGTTCCTCAACATAAAAGGAGTATCAGAGAGAGGATTTGCTAGTAGATCATCATTTCTGTGTTCACAACAGCCAACCATTCTTCTGCTGAAATATTTTGTATAGTTCTGTATGAAATAAAATTCGAATCTTCATTCTTCTATTAAAAATCTTTCAATAATAGTTTGTCTGTTCATATCTCCTACTAATTTCCTATACTTTATGCAAGCCAGAATGACTTCCTCAGAATCCCTGAAACAAATTTCTCTATTTCTGTCCCTCTGCCTTTCTGCCTGAAATCTCTCTCCTATCTCCAAACATATAAATCTGCAACATCAATTAAATCCATTTTTCTATTTTAAGGTTATTATGTACTCAATAGATGTTTCCTGGATTAATGAAAACTCACCTACTAAATGAAGAATTCTCAGGCTGCTCTAGTTTTACCTGCTCTTAATTCATAATATTTTCTTATTTATATCAAAATAAGCAGAACATGCTATGAGGCTATCATGAATTATTAGTTAGTGAACTTTCCATATCTTGGTATCTTACCACCTTTCATACTAGACTGAACAACTTCCTGTCAAACACTGTGAGGCATGTACTCCTTACAAAATATTGTGCCTGTGCCTTATCTATAGCAAGCACTCAAGTACTTCTTGATTAATTATTATTATTTCCCTCACTAACTAATCCAGATTTACAAGCTTGATAACTCAGTCTTGGTAACTGAAAATGCTCAGAAATCTATTCCACCTTTCTAGTTCAAAGTGAATTTTCTGGGCCGGCCCGGTGGCACACTGGAGAGTGCGCCGCTTGGGAGCGCAGCGGTGCTCCTGCCGAGGGTTCGGATCCCATGTGGAGACCGGTTCCCGCTCACTGGCTGAGCGTGGTGCAGGCACAACACTGAGGGTTGCGATCCCATTGCCGGTCCCCGGTACAGGCGCGACACCGAGGGTTGCGATCCCATTACCGGTCAGTAAAAAAGACAAAAAGGAAAAAAAAAAGTGAATTTTCTCTCTCTCTCTCTCTTATTTTAAAGCTGTATTTATTTCTGTGGATGTGTGTGTGTGTGTGCACATGTATATACTTTAAATCACTTTGGGAATTTCGTTACCCAAGATAGATATACCTATGAAATTGCTGAACTCCACCCATCCATTCTGATGCACTAGATTATACTGAAAACCGACATAAGGAAGACTTTTCTCTCATGGTAGGTTTAGAAGCAGCATTTCAATCTTCAGTTCTCTCTCACTGGATGAAACGTGATAGTTATAATCATGCTTTTCAGACCTACTTTTTAAACCTGTGGTACTCCTTCCTTTCATTGTGTGTACTTTTTCTTTCTCTTTTTTGCTAACTCCCTTAGGATGTATTAAAACTACTTCCTCTTTCTTTTTTTATTCTAAGGCCAACTTCATTGGCACTTTTTCTCAGCTCTTTTCTGGGACTTCAGCATCTGGGCGCCTGGCCACCAGGACGGCTGTCTTACAGCAGCATCTGGAGGGACGTTGTCTTCATAAAAGTATTTATTTGTCTGTGAATCTTGGTCCCCTTTATCTTTATCAAATACTTAGAAATAGATTCCCTCTTAAATTTTCTTGCTTCAGTTTTTTCAAACCTGTTCCTAATGTGATCATTCTAAGGTAAAGCCAGAGTCTTTTGGACAATGAGACGATGATTTGTTGATAAGGAACGACGGTAGCAGGAGCACCTTCTCCCCTGAGCCTGGAAGACACCCGCGCTCTGCTCTCCAGTGACCTCCTGTGGCTACCGGGGATAGACTGGCTTTTCATAGTGTCATGTGTGTTAATGTTACTGCTGTGTGTGTGTGTCTGTGTGTGTGTGTGTGTGTGTGTGTGTGTAAGGGACAGGGAAAAAACAGGTTTTATGATTGTTATATTAACCTGAAAAGTACAGCTCCTTAAAAATTGATAGCACTGCTCCTTCCTGGAACCCAGTAACAGAAAACAGACCTGCTTTGGGACTTAAGAGGGTCATGAACATATAGAATGGAAAAGGGGGCCAGATTGCTATGTCTGGCAGTAAATTAGGAGGTGATCTATGTTGGAGAAACACCTTTGTGACCAATAGAGGAAAAACTCCCTAGTGTTACTCTGCAGAAAAAGGAGAGAAAGTATGGTTCAAACAATGAGAATTTATTTGTTACCAAGCACTGGGCAAAAAGCAACTATTTTGCATGCACATAACAGGTAACCATGAGGCCTGAGGCTGTAGACGCCATTTCTAATACACTACAATGGGACTTTTTGTTTCTGATGTTCTCCTTTGTTTGGTCGTGTTTGGGGCTGTCTGCTTGTTTTATTTAGCTGTGTCCTTCTCCTTAGATAGTGCACCTGAGCTCAGAAAACAAGGCCGCAGTGTCTGTACACCCAAGGCTAGCCTTTTCCATGTGGGCAGCTCCTCTGGGAGGGAATGTGGGCCCAGTGTTCAGAGTGTGGGGTGAGCACGGAGAAGGCGAGGAAGGGAAACGGGGTCAGAGGGCATTTACTTCTCCACGGGCTATATAGGGCTTTAATGAACCTTGTGTTTCAGAGATAAGAGATGGATCCGTCTCCCTCTTGGGAACAGAGGTACTAGGAGCTCCAAGGGTGACTGTGACTTCTCTGTAGGCCTCTCTGCCCAAGCCCCACCAGCCCAAAGTCCGCCCTGGGGGCACGGTCAAGCCCCCTCCTCACACTTGTGCCTTTGACCTCAGCAGCTTGCTCGAGCTCAGCACAAGCAAGCAGGACTTGAATGATGGCTCTGCAACAATGTAGCAGTCCTGCTGGCGTGACCCTCCTGTCTTGCAAAATACAGTAGCGCAGTAATTGTCAGTGCCTGTGTGTGTGTATCACAGCTGGCAGGGTCAGTGCTGGCGGCTCAGCCTCTGCCTGGGGCTCTCAGAGGCAATACCTTTTCTCTCGCTCAGTTGAGAAAACGTTAAATAGCATCAACGTCGGCTGTGCTCTTGTGACACAGAGAAGACATCATCCTACATCGTGACTTTGTTTCTAACCGCAAAGTAGAGCTGAGTGAACAGCACTGCACACCCTCTGCTAACAAATACATACATTTAAAATATCAAGAAATTACTTATCTTATGTAAAAGCATGTGAGTCCTGCCAATTGATCCTGTGGTTCATTTCAAAAGACACAGATGATACAAGAATCCAAACCACATCAGTCACCATTCATACCTAACTAATTTAATATATGCAGGGAGGAAAATGGGAATCACTCCCCAACACGTCCACTTTACACATGTATAAACACACACCGAAGGGCCTTTCTGATGTGATCGTTTTTGTACAATTAGAGGTCTCCAACCAGACATGTGAACTTCATTTATAATCATTGTTTTTCCTACAGAACATTTGGCTTGATCATTTGCAAGAAAAAATACAACAACAAAAACAAATTAGAGGGCCGGCCCGGTGGCGCACTGCTACAGTGCGCCGCTTGGGAAGCACGGCGGCGCTCCCGCCGAGGGTTCGGATCCCACATACAGACCAGCTGCTCACTGGCTGAGCGAGGAGTGGGGGCAACACCGAGGGTTGCGATCCCGTTGCCGGTCCCGGTCCGGTACGGGTGCGACACTGAGGGTTGCGATCCGTTGCCAGGCACGAAAAAACACAAAAAGACAAAAAAAAAAAAAACAAATTAGAAAAGAATCTTTACATACCTAAAGTAAATACGTATGAGACCCACAACAAAATGTATGGGAAATACATTTAATCAATTTAAATCAATTAGGTCGAAATATTTGAATTAATATTATTTAGAGCGAGATTTGAAAGTTTGCTTTTATTTATTTTCTTCCATTTGTACTAAAAATCTTTTAAAGACAAAGTGGATAAGGCCGGCCCAGTGGCGCACTGCTACAGTGCGCCGCTTGGGAGCACAGCGGCACTCCCGCCGAGGGTTCGGATCCCACATACAGACCAGTTCCCGCTCACTGGCTGAGCGAGGTGCGGGCATGACACCGAGGGTTGCAATCCTGTTGCCGGTCCCGATCCGGTATGGGCGTGACACTGAGGGTTGCGATCCGTTGCCGGACACGAAAAAAGACAAAAAAAAAAAAAGACAAAGTGGATAAAAATAAAAGTATAATATAAATATGAAATAAGCCACTTGGAAATTGAACATGTGGATGCTGATAGAGTTTTAAAAATAAGCCATATCGGGCCGGCCCGGTGGCGCACTGGATAGTGCGCCGCTTGGGAAGCGCGGCGGCGCTCCCGCCCGAGGGTTCGGATCCCACATACAGACCGGTTCCCGCTCAGCCAGTGAGCGAGGCGCGGGGGCAACACCGAGGGTTGCGATCCCGTTGCCGGTCCCCGGTCCGGTATGGGGGCAACACTGAGGGTTGCGATCCGTTGCTGGACACGGAAAAAGACAAAAGACCAAAAAAAAAAAAAATAAGCCATATCTTATTAGATGTGAGGATCACGAAAATCTCTATTTTGAGTTATAGAGAAGAGTGTTTAGAATAATGAGCTTAATATCCACACCCAGATAGAGTCAGTAGCAAATCCTAGGAAGGCTTCTTCACAATTGTAGAAATTGTAATATGTGACAGCATTGGCTGAAAGCATTTGGTTTTTATAGAGATGTGGATTTACTGCTTTTCCTCACTGCCATTTTCCGAAGCTGCCTCCTCCCTGAGTCCTCCAGGACATCAGGTTGAGAGAAACTGTGGCTGTCACATCACAAACCTTCCTCTCAGGAAAATGCTCAGATGACCTGAAAGCACAGGCTGGAGACATGGATTCAAATGACCTGCACAGCAGCCGAGCCATCTCTCTGTAACAGCCGGTGTCCCAAGGACACCCCTCACACACACAAACACTTTACAGCCCAGTTGTGCAGAGAGCGTCCTGAAAGGACTTCCCAGCCAAGTCCTTCCTCCTGGACCCTCCGAGGGCACACCTCTTTCCCTGAACACCTTCTGCTGAAATCATGACTGCCTTCACTCCCCAAGCAGTCTTGTAGACAAATGCCATGTTTAAATCAAATTTTTGTCATTTACCTCATGCCCAAGAGAATACCTGGCACTTAGTTCTGTTGGACACATAACTGTGGAGTGACTGAGTGACTCCATGGGAAGAAAACCACCACATTGACTGTTTTGTGACAGAGCCCCTGTTGCCACTCATATTTGAACCAACAATTTCTGCTAATCCTGTGTTCAGAACACAACTCTTGAATAAGACACTCACTTGGGGGTGGGTTAAACCCAAAAGGCTCAAATAACCAGAATGCTCCTGGTTGTCCCAGCTATTCAACAAAAATCGAGGCTGGAGAACCGCATCATGTGGCCATCTCAGCAGCCTGCAAGGGAGAATGACAGAAGACTACTCGTCAGTTTCCCTGCATGAGGGTGCTAAATTACCAGCACACTTTCCTTTCTCATTTGGTAAGTATGTGTCCTCCAGTGGTTGTTCAGAACTAAAGTGTCCTTTGTAGATAGTGTAGAACTGTGCTGCTAACCCTTCCCCAGGTACCTCCACCTTCCTGTATAGATGGTACAAAGCAGTGATCCTTAACCCTCCCCAGGCGGAGGGCACAGAAAACAGGATCTTATCCTTCCTATTTACACGGTGCAGAACTGTGATGCTCAAACTTCCTGTGTAGATGGTACAGGCAGTGGTCCTCAGCCCTCTCCAAGTAGATGGTCCTGAACAGTGATCCTCAACCCTCCCCAGGTGAATGGAGCAAGAAAAGTGATCCTCATCTCTCTCCCTGCAGATGGTGCAGAACAGTGGTCCTCATCCTTTCTCTGCAGATGGTGCAGAACAGTGGTCCTCATCCTTTCTTTGCAGATGGTGCAGAACAGTGGTCCTCATCCTTTCTTTGCAGATGGTGCAGAACAGTGGTCCTCATCCTTTCTTTGCAGATGGTGCAGAACAGTGGTCCTCATCCTTTCTTTGCAGATGGTGCAGAACAGTGGTCCTCATCCTTTCTCTGCAGATGGTGCAGAACAGTGGTCCTCATCCTTTCTTTGCAGGTGGTGCAGAACAGGAGTCCTCAACCTTCCCCTGGTAGATGGTGCAGAAGAGTGAATATCAAACTTGGCCGGACATTCCCATTACCTAAAGAGTTTAAAAAGATATTCATGTTGGTACCCACCCTCGGAGGCTCTGATTAATCCATGGGAAGCCCTTAGAGTCTGCTTTTTTATTTAAAGCTCTGCCTTAATTCTAGTAGGTAACCAAGGTTGAGAATCACTGGCGAAAAGATGAAAGTGACTCTGTAGTGACCTAGGGAATTTTCTAAAAGATTTTTGAATTTTAACAAATCTAATACCTATTTGTTTTCTTGTCATTCTTTTCTGGGTTCAAATAGCTAAGTATGAAGATTATTTTAGCTAACTGAAGGGTCTTGTGGTTTAAGATTGTTTTAAATGAAATTGAGCTGTGATAAATCAATGAACTGTGTTACACTGTACCAGTTCAGGCATCTATGGAAAATGCTATTCCTGGGTGGCTGGTGTAATCTACCAGCAGTCAAGATAATGAGTGTTACATAATATTCTAAAATATGTGCCTAATTTAGCAATACTTTTATTTTCAAGAGGACTCAAAGTCCAGGGTCATAAAATAATAAGCCTCACCTTAAGCAGAATGACTCTGACATGGGCGTGTATTAAAAATGTCCCTTTCCACTAATGTGTCTATTAATCTTGCATGATCTACTCACATATTTTACCTTATTTCTAATATCTCTAAAACCAAGATTTTTTTGACCCATAATTGTTTTTATTAACTGTAATTAATAGACTTTCTCTTTTACTTCAGTTTTAGGTTCACAGAAAAATTGTGTGGAAGCCCAGAGTTCCCATCTGATCCCTCCCACATTTTCCCTATGATTGACGTCTTGCATTAGTGTGGTACAATTGTTATAATTGACAATCCTATATTGACACATCGTTGTCACTCAGAGTGCACAGTTTACATTAGGGTGTACTCTTGGTGCTGGACATTCCATGGGTTTGGAAAATGTACAATGACATGTATCATACAGACTGGTTTCAGTGCCTAAACACCCCCCGTGCTCTGTCAATTCATCTTTCCCTCCCCCCAACCCTTGACAATCACTTATCTTTTCACTGTCTCCATAGATTTGCCTTTTCCAGAATAAAATATAGTTGGAATCACATAGTATGTAGCCTTTTTAAATTGGATTCTTTCACTTAGAAATATGCATTTAAGTTTGCTCCAT
This sequence comes from Galeopterus variegatus, assembly GCF_000696425.1. Taxonomy (NCBI): domain Eukaryota; kingdom Metazoa; phylum Chordata; class Mammalia; order Dermoptera; family Cynocephalidae; genus Galeopterus; species Galeopterus variegatus. The sequence goes on along the minus strand of NW_007728288.1, from coordinate 273,684 downwards.
CTTTTCATGGCTTGACAGCTCGTTTACTTTTATCACTGAGTAATGCTCCACCTATGAATGCACCACAGCTTCTTTTTCCTTTTAACTATAGAAGAATATCTTGATTGCTTCCAAGTTTTGGCAACTATTAATAAAGCTTCTGTAAACATTTGTGTGCAGGCTATGCGTGGCATAAGTTTTTGACGAATTTGGATAAATACCAAGGAGTGTGATTGTTGCATCATAAGGTAAGAGCCTGTTCAGTTTTGTAAGAAACTAAAAAACTGTCTTCCACAGTGGCTAGACCATTCTGCATTCCCACCAGCAATGGATGAGAGGACCTGTTGCTGCACATCCTCGCCAGTGTTTAGCATTGTTGGTGTTCTGGATCTTGGCCATTCTGGTAGGTGTGCAGTGGCATTTCATTGTTGTTTTAATTTGCAGTTTCCTAATGACATATGATGCTGAGTATATTTGCATACACTTATTTTTCATCTGTACATCTTGTTCAGTGACGTGCCTGCTCAGATATTTTGCCCACTTTTTAAAATAGGGTGTTGTTTTCTTATTGTGAAGTTTTAAGAGTGCTTTGTATATTTTGGATACCAGCCTGCATCAAATACTTCTTTTGGGGCCTGCCCGGTGGCGCACTGCTACAGTGCACCGCTTGGGAGCACGGTGGCGCTCCCGCCGAGGGTTCGGATCCCACATACAGACTGGTTCCTGCTCACTGGCTGAGCGAGGTGCGGGCGCAACACTGAGGGTTGCGATCCCGTTGCTGGTCCCGGTCCGGTACGGGCGCGACACTGAGGGTTGCGATCCGTTGCCGGACACGAAAAAAAAAAAAAGACAAAAAGGAAAAAAAAAATACTTCTTTTGCAAATTTTTTCTCCCACTCTGTGGCTTATCTTCACTTTTGAAGAATAATTTGGCTGTATACAGAATTTTACGTTGGTGGGTTTTTGAACGTTTGTTACAACACTTTAAATATTTCACTCCACTCTCTTCTTGCTTACATGATATCTGAAAAGAAGTCTAGTATAATTCTCATCTTTCCTCCTCTATAGGTAAGGTGATTTCTTCCCCTCTGGCTTCTTTTAAAACGTCTTTTTCTTTGATTTTCTGCAGTTTGTAAATAATGTCTACATGTAGTTTCGTCCTCCTTGGTGTTTTCTGAGCTTCCTGGATCTATGGTTTGATGTCTGTCAATAATTATGGAAAATTTTCAGCCATTATTACTACAGATATTTCTATTTCTTTTTCTTCTGGTATGTCCCATTATACCTTTTATCCTTTTACAAATCCCACAGTTCTTGGATGTTCTGCTGTGTATTTTCCTTCTTTTTTTCTCTCTGCACTGCAGCTTTGGGAGTTTCTCCCAACATTTCTTCAAGCTCGCTGGTTCTTTCCTCAGCTTTGGCCAGTCTCCTGAAGGGCCCACAAAAGGCATGATTCATTCCTGTTGGTGTTTGGCTTCTAGCACTTTCTTTTGACTCTTTCTTGGCATTTTCGTCTCTGCTTACATTACTCATCTGTTCTTGCAGGTTGCCCACTTTTTCCATTAGCACCTTTAGCATATTAATCATAGTGTTTTAAATTCCCAGTTTCAAAACTGAGACATTCTTGGCATGGCTGGGTCTGCATCTAAGGCCGGCTCTGTCTCTTCATGCTGTGTTTTTCGTCTAGTGGTAACTTTGCTGCTGTTATTGGAAGAGGAGCACCATGTGCTGGATGAAAGGAGCTGAGGCGCACAGACCTCGAGCATGAGGTTTTGTGTCTCCCTGGTGAGGAGTCGGCGCATGTCCTGTTTGCCATAGAAGCAGCTCTCAGACGCATGTCGTTGTTTTTGTTTCCCCTGTTTACTTTGGGTTTCCCTAGAGAATTCTTCTTAAGTAATTCTTCTTGAGATGAGCTCCTTTAGCTGTATTCCCCTGTTATTACATAGGAGACTTAAGATGGTAAGGGGAGGGGAGGAGAGTGTTTTTGAGTCCTGTGAATAGGGCTTGGTCTCTAGTGATCCTGTACCCCGGGACTGGGACCATTCACAGTGCTTCTGGGTTTGTTCATCTTTTTACCCTCCTGTTAGGTGGGACAGAAGGGCTAGGGAAGGGGCTGGGTATTTACCTTCCCCCAGGTGGGTTAAGCTTGGATAAAACCCCAAGGAGTTAGGCTCTGGTGAAATGAATTCTCTCAAGGGCAGGCTTTTTTAAGGTGAAAAGAACATTCTGGCCTATTTCAAAATAACTGCTTTTACCTTCCCCCCTCCCCCTGCCAGACAGGGATTTTTTTTTTTTTTTCTCCGATCTCCGATCTTCACTATGAGAACTCACAGAAGTGTGCTTCCCTTTATGACTAGGTCCCTCTGCAGTTCTGTCTGCCAGGCTTGTCCACCCTGAGCCTCTAGAAATTCCTCAACTATAGCTCAGTTTTCCCTATCCCTCCTGGGATGTGCTCCACAGAGGTTTCTGCTCCTGGGCTCCTGCTCTGCTAAGCTGTGATTCTCTGCATCCACCTGCCTGTCTCTCCAGTTTTCAGAGAGGAAGTTAGCCCTGTGACCCCACTTCTCCGAGGGACCTAAGAGGAGTTGTCAATTTTCAGCATCTTCGGCTTTTCTTTCATTTTGAGAATGAGAACAATGTCTTCCAAGCTCCTCCCATGCCTGACTAGACACCAGAAGTCCTACCATTCAAATGGAAAATCAATACTCTTTTGCACTGGTTATCAGGAATCCAACACTGATCCTCACTTCTGAGAATAGAGGGGTTTAATAATAATGATCCCCTGGGCCGGCCCGGTGGCGCACTGCTGCAGTGCGCCGCTTGGGAGTGCGGCAGCACTCCCGCCGAGGGTTCAGATCCCACGTGCAGACTGGTTCCTGCTCACTGGCTGAGTGAGGTGCGGGTGTGGCACTGAGGGTTGCGATCCCGTTGCCGGTCCCGGCCAGGTGCGGGCGCGACATTGAGGGTTGCGATCCGTTGCCAGACACGAAAAAAGACAAAAAGGAAAAAAAAATTAAAAAAAAAAATAATAATGATCCCCTATTACTTTCCTGTTTCACAGAGGCGGAGAGCTGACATCCCACATCATTAACAGACTCAGTGACATGTCTGCCGTCTGTGGTCTGAATGGGCAGAAGCCACCCAGTTAAGAGCTGAACAAACTGAAGCTTCATCAAAGAAGTCTCCATTTGACTTCGACAGAGAAATAGGTAAAACATTTAGAAACAAGGTTATTGAGTACAGTTTCTCAAATGACCTCCCTAGGATTACAAAAGAAAATCCCTTAGTTCATTTACTTAACCTTAGGGCCACAGTTTCTCCACCCTTAAAGTGTGTGTGAGAGAGGGGGAAGTGTTGAGCCACATCAGCGACTTTTGACTGTGTTCCTTGAGGCCCAAGGGGACAGCCCAACTCTGCTGCCAGCACTGCAGCCCCTCTTGCCATGAATTTGTTTATTAGCCTCCAACATACATCTTCACTTGAGCAGAAGTCTCTGTGGCTATAAAAGGTTTGAAACTGTATTACTGTAGTTGATCATTCAATCAAATGAGTTGATCATTTAGTTCTAGTTTTTATAAAACCTGTGGAATGTCATGAAGAAGATCAAATTATCTGGAGAAGAAAGACAGGGGCAAAACCTACTTTAAATTTTTAAATCCAACTTCCCTTCAAAATCCTGTCCAAGGGGGGCTGAACATGTACACGTGTGCAGCCCCTTCCCACACCACCCACCCTCTGCTCAGTGGCTTTACCTGGATTGATTCATCTGGATGACCCAGAGAATTCCTCTGAGTCCTGCCTGAGAACATGGGGACTGACTCAGGTGGCTGATCCCAAGAAGACACCTGGAACAGCAGCATTTCAGTCCCTCCCACCTCAGGACCTTTGAGAGTTTAGATACCTGCAGCATTGCTGGAGAAAAAGAAGGCCCAGCAGGGTGCTGGTACCACTCAGTACCATATGATTCCTACAATACTGGCAATATGTAAAGTAAATAGAGAGCATAGTTTAGAAACCTTTACAAAATATATTTTATTATGTATGAATATAAAAATTAAATGTATTGTCTTGCAAAAGAAATCATCTTCATCATGAATTTGCTTTGTCCAAAGGCACATTCCTTTGTGCCTAGAAGCCCTAGGGAAAATGGCAGATATGCAGTAATGAACATTACAATATTGGCCTCCCTGAAATATTTTTCTTAGTTATGTGCGCAAATCAATGTTTGGAGAAACACAGGGCATACAAGATGATTAAATATACCCGGAAAAGTGAGGAGGAGTGACAGCATATGAAGACTGGATGTGACATAGTTGAGAAAGGACAGAAGTGAGGTTGAGGTCCCCTGCACACATGGCTAACCACGAAGCGTGACCGCTCTGGGTTTCCTTCCGTAGAATGTGGGAAACTTGCCTTAGGTCTCCAATAGCCAAACAGTTTTCCGTTGTATGTGAGAATATAACCAACTTGAGAGTAGAGATTTCACCAGTTTATTTTGATGTTTTAAAATGTTTTTTGAAAACGCATATTACTATAACGAAACAACGTTAAAATCATTTTATTTTTCCATTATAATTAAATTAAATGTTTAAACAATCTAAAAAGCAACATATTTAATTATTAATATAGCAATTCTCAGAGAAAGAAATGGTCACTTCAACCACAAAATTTTGAGCCCATTGTAAAAGTGCAACTACAGCAGTGCCTAGTAATATTCTACTATAAATTGAAATTTTTAAAAATGCAGTTTTAGATAAATAGAAATGCATTCACAGTGATAGTAATCATAAAAACTTACATATCAAAGTCATTAGAATTTAATATTAAAATCACTGAAATACCATTGTCCATGTTGGATGTAGTTGTAATATTAAATTTTTCAAGTTGCATCTCTCAAATTTCCCTTTTTTTAAAAAGAAATACCATTTTAACATATTTCCCTTCATGTATCATAAACTGTTTCCCGGATACAGAAGAAATTGAAAACGTTTCAGTAATAGTCCAAAGTGATTTTCCATTCCAATCCTTTTCCAGGAGAGCCTGGAACTCACATTGCTTGAATGACTGGCCTCTCGATCCTGCTGAGAGGGAGTCAGTGTCTTTGCTGGCATTTTGGCAGGGAGGTGGCCGCTGTCTCTGTGGATCAGCTGGGCACCAAGCATGGGTTATAATGCGAGACAGATCGGCGGGGCACTGCCCTGCATGCGGCGCGGCTCAGCTGCCACTAACAACTGTGGAGGACAGTCACTCGGACCTCGGCCGTGGGAAGCATGAGTGGCCGGCTGCCCCGTGCCACCATACTATTCAATACAGCACTGCCCTGCGATAGTGACATCCACTGACTGACATTCCCTCCACTGACATCTGAGAGCAACCCAATGCGAGACAGATCGGCGGGGCACTGCCCTGCATGCGGCGCGGCTCAGCTGCCACTAACAACTGTGGAGGACAGTCACTCGGACCTCGGCCGTGGGAAGCATGAGTGGCCGGCTGCCCCGTGCCACCATACTATTCAATACAGCACTGCCCTGCGATAGTGACATCCACTGACTGACATTCCCTCCACTGACATCTGAGAGCAACCCTCAGCCATCCCTTCACCTGTCGCCACGTGGCGTGGCTGTTTGTCACAGCTATTGATCACATGCAAACTTCAGTTTACATGCGTTGCTTGTGACCGTCCTCAGAATCTCAGATCTCCCTCTGACTGTTGGCGGCTAACTCCTGAGGACCCAGGGCTGTTCCTGTGTGTCCAATGGAAACGGTCCATGTCACCATCAGTCCACAGCCAAGCTACTCCTTGGCCTCAAAGATGCCAAAGCACCATGCCCAGGAGACACCTCCCAGGGAGACAACCAAAGTTGTCAAGTACACTGTGTAGACTGCCTGCTTGCCATGATAACATCACACCAGAAGTACTCACAGAAAAGTAAATGTCCAAATAAGAAGGCCCTCAATAACAATCCTCTGATTTCTGTGCAACAGGAGAGTGAGCACAAAGGAGTCACTGAGTATTCCTGGCGAGTGTCCGTGAATGTGACACTGCACGTGCACAGCCTTGTCTGATGCTCACACCTGTGAGACATGACTTTAGCTCCCCATGTGACATGTGGAGAGCAGAGCTAACACCACCTAGTCAGTGGGTGACTCACCCGAGACTTGCACTCAGCTCTGCTTGGCTCAAAATCCACTCCCAGCCCACATGCTATATGAGCACACCCATGTGCCCTGAGATACACACACTCAGTGGGACTTGTATATTTGTATGTCTGCTTTACCAGCTTGAAGTTTCCTTGTAATTAGTTGTTTCTCTTGGAATGTTCTAGAATCATCATCCCCTTCTTCTTTCTCCATACTTTCTTCTTCAAAGACTGCAACTGTCTATCCCATGACTTTGCCCAAATCTCTCTTAACTATGCTTGTGATGCAGAGAAGGACCCTATGAAAACAGAGATATGAATTAATAACCATATTCTCTTATGCCACACTTTACTCCAGTCCAAGATTTACCCTAGGAAGGAAAGGCATTCCGTTACTTAACATCTGTGAAACTCAGTAAAAGGTAACAATCTGGCTATTGGGAACTATAGCTAAAATATTCTCAAGGTGCACAACGGATGCGAAATTGAGACTCCAACACCACAGTCAAAGCAGTGACACGAGTTTGCTGGATTTTTAATCACCATTTAATGATCATGTCATTTAGCACATGCCAGGCACTATGCTAAGGCCTTCAAAAATGCTGACCTCTTTCAGCTCCATACAATCCATGAGCTGGGAGCTGACATTCTTTGCTTGTGTGGTGAGGAAAGCAAAACCTCAGGCATGTGGCTGGTGGGGCCAAGGCTGGGAGTCCGGCGGGCTCTGCCCTCATGGCCAAGTATGCTCCATGACACTGGGCCACCTCTCCTGGTCCTGGAGTGCACAAGCCCATCCCCTGCCGTGGACCCATGGGGTGTCTCTGAGACAGTACTGGCTTCAGTTATTTTCTTGTATCTGCACACAGCTTTCTGCAGTTCCATGACTTTCCATGCAGGGTGACTCATCTGATCTCCACTGTCACACTTTGAGGGAAGGAGGGCACAGGAGGCCAGCGAGGATCCAGCTCTGTGTGGGGACATCCCCCCAGGGAAGGATTTTGAAGTCATGGATTGATGTATAAATAATTTGGCTGAGCACTAAACATATGAAGGAAACATGGGAATACATCTCTGGAAGGACTTGCTAGACCTAGAAGGGCCACCTCGTTCTCAGAAAATGTTAGAGGAACCCCGACATCTCCAGAACAATTAGAAGCCAAAGGGCCAGGATTATGAGAGGCTTTCCAGAGTCAGGCTGAGAAGAAGCCTCACTGGAGAAAGGCTTTAGTGAGCCAGCTCGCTTGCTTTCTTTTGCTCTCAAACAAAAGGGAGAACCCCACGAACGCGTCTGCGGCTGCAGGGCTGGTGTTTGGCGCCCCCACGCTGCGGGCTCACCGACAGGCTCTGCACTCAGTGCTGTCCCCGCGTGATCGGCTGCGTCTCATTTGCTCTCCTCGTTTCTCTTGCAAGCGTGGTGGCAGGTGCTGCTGTTTTTCACAGAAATGAGGAGGCATGGGTGACTTTCCTATAACATATGATATCCCAAAAGCAAGAATTGTTCTGTCTGGATCCAGTTTTGACCGATAAGAGAATAATGCCGTATCTTGTGGAATTAGATGCATGGCTCGTCTATGCATGTTAAATTCACACATGATCGCAAAGCTGCTTGCTGAGGAAGACGACTTCCTTACGTACAGCTCGCACAAATCTATTCTAGTCAAATTTCTTCTCTTGCAACGTGTTCAGTTACATTTCATGAAGACCACACTCACTCAGCTAAGGGACAGTATTAATTGGTTTTTACTCATAGTGAAACCTCCCCTCCCTGCTGTCATTGCCAATTTTACTCAGGTATAGGCTCAAAAGGACCAAACGAGGGCGAGAGACCTGTGATGAGGGCTTTGCATGAACCACCTCTGGGACCCCATCATGTGGAGACTATGGGAGGTCAGCAGAAGCTCTGGGGAGCAGTAGTACAGAGCAGTCCAGTCCCCAGTGCTCATCCCCATCAGACCAAGATGAAGCCCATGTCTTCATTCCTCCTAGTGAGTTCCCAGCTCTTCCTCTCCCTGTTGTGGCCAAATGTGTGGAATAATCCAGTTTTAAAAAATTAATGCCATAAATGGCCAAAAAGATCCTGGTTCAAGCCATTTAAACAATGTCACTAGCAGCTGCCCATTCCTTTCTTTGCACATGATCACCATAGGTCACTGTAAGGGGGAAGAAAAGAGTAAATAACCTATTAGAGTTCCATAATAGACACACAGCCTGTGTCTCAGATAACAGGAGAATCAAGGAAAACAGAGGAGGAAGTGCAATGTTTAGACTTGAAACAGCAGAGCAGAAAACTGAAATCAATTCATTACATCAGCCTACCCTGGTTTAAATAACAGAAATATATTCCAGACAAGTCCAATCCCTTCCTTTCAATTTATTACATTGATTAACACCCCAAAGCATTAGTTCCATCTGTGTTGTGTGTTCCTTTCTCCATGTTGTCCCATGGCACTCTGGGGATATGACATCGTTGGCTTTGAAAATCACTGGTTCCAAGAGAAGATTTGGAAAATACAAAAAAAAAAAAAAATTAACTCTTTGAACTGTATTTGTCAAGACACATAGAAACACCCAGGGTGCCTTCATGTAGCTTTAAATAACATTTATGTAATTCTTTATGATTCAAGAAAATATTAAGGTTTCCCATTTCAGAATCTAGCAAGAAAGGGCATTTTAAATGTAAATGGAAGTGATTGAGTCTATGTAGAATGTTGAGAAGGATTATTTTGGGCCATCATTTCTCATATTCTGCACAAATATTTAGTGGTAAAATACCAGACTTGACTCTATGAAAAGGTCACAAATATCATAAAACACCAATTCTGTACACTGTCCCTGCAGCTCACACAACTACCTCAAGAGCAACCTGGACTGGTAGGAAGGACCAGAATCGACTATTGCAGTGAGCCCCGAGAGAGGACGGATGACTCAGGTCACCCTGCAGCACCGCAGTCGGGCGCGGGGCCTGCAGGCTACTTTCAGGAAAGGCCGGCTACCCACGGGCTCTTTTGGTCTCCAAGACCATCTCGATTCAGAAAGCTTTGTCCTGGTTGTAGGTAGGTCAGGATTAAAACCAGCAAACTGTTGAAAGAAGATAATAAGCATCGCCTGCGACCGCAGCATCTCGGGGTCCACTCTCCAAGCCCTTTAAGAGCTCCTTTATCTCACAGCGGTCCTGCGGCATCTTTCCCCTCATTTTACAGAGGGGGCTCTGGAGCATTAAACACCTTCCCAGATGTACTGGACACTGTACAGGTGCAAGCAGAATTGGAAGTCTGATCTTGTGCTTACAAATGTCGGCCTTTTTTTTTTTCTTTACCTGTATTTTCCCAGTAATACCCTTTTAAACATTATACAAATGTTCCCAAAAAAGTTTTCTCTTGAACATAGAAAATGTACATTGGAAAATTAAAGTCTGTGTGATATCCACCAGCAAAGACAATACTGTACGCCAAAATTATTTTACCTAGGAACTCTTTTTGTTTGTTTGTTTTAATGGTAGCAATCAGCCTTCCATGAGATTCTGAAAAAGGTACTTTGCAAATCTGTGCAGTACCATGTCTGTTCAGGACATACTAAGTATGCGTTTGGTGTTCTCACACCATAGGCCGCCCAGGAAAACAAAGGGAAAAACTGATTCTGGTGACAGCATTATCTAAAGAGCATTTTCACATAAAGCTCTTCTCTGTCCCCAGGACCTCTCCACTGTCCCCTCCTCCTCACCAAGCTACATACCCTTTGTTGAGAACACCAGTAAGAACGCATTTGGCAGAGCAGATGTTAGCTCAAAATATCATTTGGCAATACTTTCAGGTCTCCTGCCCAAGTTCTTTGATGTGGGCTATTTAAATTTAAGAACAACGGCTGGAGATGAAAGAGGAAAGAGCCCTCTCGCGCTATTTTCCGACTATAAAAAGTAATAATTTAGCGTCATATGTGCTGATGTAGTGAGTGACAAACGAACATCTCCAGGGAAACCTTTGTTCTGGAGTGTTCCACCCAGTAAAATTGTCTGATCGAAGGCAGGGAATATTAGCCACGAGCCTTATTCTAAATAAGTTATGTTTGTTAACGTCAGTGTTCTCATTTATTTTTGAAAATGAGTAAAAAGCCAAGTTAACTCTACCTTTAAATTAGCTCTCTGGAAATACAGACATTATGGTGAATTGAGAACTGAAGTCGTTGTAAGTTGGTATGGACGATCTGGACCCTAATCCAAGGGATAAATTTTTCTTGTCTTTAGACAAGTCATGAAGGATAGAGGAAAACACTCAGGATGGGAACAAGACGGCTGGAATTGGGGTTAAAAGGTGCCCTCTGTGTGATTGCACCTCACGAGTCAGGTCCCTCCTTTGCAGAAGTAGAAGGTGAGGTCGGTGACGTCAGCCTGTGTGACTTCCCCCATGGAGCCTTCTGTCCATGTCTGGTTCTGCCACCATCTAGGAACGCAGCACAGATCCAGACGCAAACACTCGGGGTCTTCGTGAAAAACGAGGGTGAGGAGGTCTTTCCTGTCCTCATCTGAAGTTTGTTCTGAGGAAGGAAGGTGAACTCAGCATGCTCAAGACTTATAAATAGAGACACAGTCCTCTGTTGTTGCTGCATTTAGTAACAATGGGAGCCATAGTCCATGTTGACAGCTGACTCTATATATATAGATGAGATGTTTATACTTTTTTCATATATTTATATATTATACATGCAAACATAAACTCACTGAAGCTCTGAGTCACTATTTAATATATGTCTCCCATCTCAAGAAGCCTTGTAGATATTCACAAAATTAACCAGTCTCAGACCCTGGAATTAAAAACAGCCAAGCACAGTGGTAAAAAGCCCAGGCTGCAAGGTGGAATGACCATAGTGAGACTCTGACTGATAACCCATGTGACCTTCGTCAAGTCTGTTAAATTCTCTGAGCCTCAGTGGCGCCATCTCTACAGCAAATCCTGTTTCAGTTCTGCTCTCCTAGAGGTTTTGTCAAAATTAAATGAGAGTCACTATAACATTTAAACTTAGCAAGCCTGAGCATGTGGTAAGTACTGCGACGCAGCAGGCAAGCACACGTGTCCCGGGCTCTGCGCATGCCAGGCAGCTACAGAGATGCAGTGTTGGCTCTCATGGTTCTTACGGTCTATGGAGAGATGGACATTCCAAAAACACAAAAACATCACACAAAACAACTGTGACATTACAGTATGCATGAGTGACAGTGGAAATCATGGGGTGCCATGATAAGTCCAGCAGGGGAGACCCAACCTGTCTCACCTTGAAGAAGCTCCTTCCATGGCAAAATGTGTCACTGGGGGGTGAGGACACACTGCAGGCAGCCCTGCCCCTCGGGTCCACCTGAGCGCCCAGCCCATGGGTTCACACGGGTGTGCAGCTGGCTTCTCAGCCAGCCCTGCTCCTGCTCGGAACCCCACTGCTCATCCTTTGTTCTGTGGGAAGAGCAGGGACTGAGCACAAAGTAGCTGAACATGCACCAGGATGTCTCCAATGGGCAGCGGGATGAGCCTGGCCCCAGAGCCTAACTACTCCTCCCAGGGCTCATCATTTCAGACTGCCAGGCGTGCTGATGTGGCCCATGGAACAGGCAAAACCCAAAAAGGCTCATCAGAAGAGAGGCAGATTATCAGCGTTGCTCACTCTAAGCCCTGCTTACGATAACAAAATGAAATGAATTAGAAACCTGCTTGAGTTAAAGTATTTGTCACTGTGAATCTCTCTAAAAGCCTCTCTGCATGTGATAAGAAATAAATGTTTTTGTTGCCCAGATGTCACTCTTGGGTCATCTATTATTCATTATCTTATGCAAAATAATAATAATAATAATACAGAAAACAGCACATATCTCTATTAAAATAATATTAGCTTTAATTATATAAAAAATAAATGAATTGGGAGAGCTTCAACAAAAGTAAAGATTTGCCGAGGTTTTGATTTTAACTAACTTTTAAATCAGGATTGAAACTAGGTGTTAAAATACAGGTTCCAATTTTGCTCTCCACTCCCCAAAAATCAGAAGAAAAATATAACTTGGAAGTTCTATTTTCTGCCTATCATACCTACTCTTCTAATGAAACAGGGTCAACATATACTAGTCTCATAGGTGGCATCTTTGCTTGTGTGAGGAGGGGATACGAGGGGTCATTAATACGTGCCAGTAGCACTGCTCATTGACTTCACATTTGTTTGTGGAGCTTGTCTGAAGTATCTTCCTCGGGTGACTTACCTCCGTGATGGGTTTTCTGCAGACACGTAAGTAGGGCAACTTTGGATTAGTGCAGCCACATTGTGTGAAGTCCAGAAGTGTCACGGGCAGAGTCCTGCTGCTGCATTTCTGGATATCGTTTAAGCTCTCAAATATCATTTATATTTTAGAGAGTAAGCGGGTGAGTCATGTACTTGATCAACATTTGCTAGAAATTACCATTAGCATCGAGCAGTGATGTCGATGGAGTGGAGTTTGTTGAACGCAGCGCAGAAGAAGGACACTGGTGTGACCGTAGTCTTCATTTTGAGAGGACCAGGCAGCTAAACGGTAAAAGGAAAATGCACGAGCCCCGTCTCTCTGAGGCCCCTGTACTATGTTCTTCTTCTCCCAAAATTATTTGCCAGATCGATTTAACCAACAGTCACAGAGTAATTAACATGCACCTGTCCCTGTTTAGTTCGATTCACGAGTAGGAATGAACCTGTGAACAGCTGCTGCTCACCTTCATCGTACAGAGGGGGAAACTGAGGCGTAGTTAAAGTCACAGCAGGATTTGAAATCTAACCTTCCTCTCTCCCTTTCTTTCTTCTCTTTCTCGTATCAATGAAAACTAAGCTGTGGTCTGAGCTCACCACATACTGATGCGAGAACATTCTAATCACTTCCAGGGTTCCCAGGGGCATTATTTCTTCTTATACAAGGAAAATCACCTGGATCTTTCTAGGCCCATACGGAGCTTGAAAGGGTATGTATAAAGCAATGACTAATACAGGAAAATCTGTGTGCCATTTTCATACCGCATGTTAATGTGTGCTAATGAATCCTAGAGTGGATTTTTTTCAAACCATTACTATTATAATTGACAGTTTATGTGACTTAAATACAAGATGCAGTGATGATTGCTGGATTATATTCCTTCTTATATTCTGTTAGATTTTTAGGGTTCCATAAATATAGTCTTAAAACCTAGGACATCCCTGGGGGGAAAAAATGTTCAAAACTATTTCAATTTGCAATGCAGCTCTTTGTAAATGTTACTTTCTTCCATCCAAATGTTACATTTGGCAATAAAATTATCAGACGAGGGCCCTGTCTACCTTTCGTGTTATTGTTCCCTAAATAAAGCAACACACGAAATCTCTGTGAAAATCAGACTTAGATCCTAACACCTCATCTTTATGCAATATTTTTCTTTTGCGGAGGGAACAGCCAAGGGCCGTGAAGGGGAAAGAAACAAAAAAGAAATAAACAAGCAAACAGACAAGCATGCGGTCTCTGAGAAATAAATACCCCTACAGAGGCTGTCTCCCAGGAACTGCAGATCTCAGTCCCTTTCTGAGGAAGTGAGGTCTCCGGATTTCTGAGAAAGATATTTCCCCCGGACACAAGACCATTATAGTGAATTAACTAGTTAGAAACTGTTGGGTCGGAGAAAACAGTCCCTGCATCCTTCTGAGCGCAGCCGGCAGCTGTCCGGGTGGTTGCGAAGGGAAGGAAGCCTCCTGTCTCAGGGCAGGGTCCTCCTGTGAGCTGCCCCTGAGGCTCCTCGCAGATGTAAACCGCTCTGTGTTCCTTCTCTCCGGCAGCCGCCTTCCTTCCTCCAGGTCCTGGGTAGCTCCATCAGTCCAAATGCGAGCTGAGTTTGCAAGCTGCCGGGGGCGGCGGGGCTGGTGCTGCTGATGTCAGAGCCAGAAGACAGTTGTGATTGGATCTAATTAGACCTTGCAGCAGCAAATAGACAAGCTCCCTGCGTGATTGGCTTCAAAGTGGCTGGTGCCAAACAACTAGCAGAGGTGCAAAAGTAGCAGCCCTGCGCCGGGAGCCCAGATACAGAGCAGCCCGGGAGAGCGCAGCCGGGCGGCCAGGACGGCCCTGCCCGCCGCGCGCGGTCCTCGTCCCGGCTCCCCGCCCGGCCGCAGCCGAGTGGCAGAGAGCGACCGGGGAGCGGGAAGGGCGCGCTGCTCGGTCCTAAAAAGTGAGCCCGCGCCGATCTGCAGGAGCGCCCGCGCTCGGCAGCGGCCTCGGCCGGAGGGAGCGCGGTGCCGGCGCTCGAGGAAAGGCTCCTCGCCGGTCCTGCGCCTGGGTCTCGGCCATGGCATCGGTCCTGGGCAGCGGCAGAGGGTCTGGAGGACTAAGCAGTCAACTCAAATGCAAGTCCAAGAGGAGGAGGAGGAGGAGGTCCAAGCGCAAAGGTAAGAGCGCTCTCCGCGCCCCGCGCCCCGCGCCCCGCGCGCCCTCGCCTCCCGGTCCTGCTCGCGTCCCCGGCTCTGCTGTTTCCAGCAGCTTCACTTCAGGACGCGGGTGGGTGTCCACTCAGAGCAGGGTGCTGAGGAGCTCAAGTCCCATCGTAAATGGCCGGGGGCCTTCTCGAGCCCGAGGGAACTGTGACTGAGCTGCGCTCAGAGCCCGCGGAGAGCGGGGAGGGGGCTGTGGCCGAGGGCTCCGTCCTTCGCAGGGACGTCCCCTTGCCCAGGCTCCACAGCCTCCACTCCACGCCCCGGGCTGGCACTGTCCTAGACCCCACTGGAGGCCACGTTATCACTCGGTGCCAAAGGAAACACTCCCTTAAGCCAACATCCTTCAGAACCGGGGAATGAGCCCTCGTGCCAGCCCTTCCCGTCCAGATCGCCTCCGGAGGAATGGGCGACCCCCTCCCTGAACTGGCTGCTGGGTTTTGTTTAGTGTGACACCCTATCGTTTTGTAAACACTGGGACCTACAAAGAGCACAGGGTTTGTCCTTGGAGAAATAAGCAGAAATTAATATATGAAAAGAGAAATAAACATTACGTCTTTTTAATGGCAAAAAAAAAAAATAAATAAATCCGCAAACCAGAAAAGGAGAAAAACCAGCCGACACGGTTGGTCCTGACGAACTGTCATGTGGTGCCTTGTTGCTGATCTTGGAGACTGGCTGTGCTGAACTTAGCCAGGGCCACTGCCAGCCAGGGCTCGCACACAGGGGCTTGTGTAAAATTAGCCATTGCTCGGATAGGAGAGGCACTGTCCCAAAATGCCATCGTAGCCTGCATGCTTTCCACAGAAGAACTGAAAGATTCTTCTAATGCCACCCCGTCTTTCCCAAGGAGAAACTTGTGTTATTGCCAGTTCCTCGTTATACATCTGCAGGAGAAAGTTCAGTTTTTATTATTATTTGAAATGTGTCAGTTTTTTGGTTTTTTTTTTTTTTTTAAGTGAATATGGAGCGGTTGGAAAGACACAGCTAAAATGTCTCCGATTTCCAGCTGTTCTCACGCAGGTTGTGTTGCTGGACAGGGTTGAGGTCATACATCCTCCCTGGGGAACATTCGTGTTTGTAGTGGCCTGAGATAAGTTTCTGCCAGATCGTTTTTTCACCGCTCTCCCACAGTCCCCGAGTCCTTTATCACTTCTCCCAATAACAGAAATCAGCCAGGCAGTTTGAAGACGTAAATGTCAATAGCAAACAGTCATTAATTATGATCGCAAGTCGGGACGACTGGGAGATGTGGCCTGACAACTACCTGAAAGGTTCCAGTGGCTTTGGTTTTAGAATGGGGGTGACCTCGTCATTCTGGCTTAACTCTCAAGCTGCTACAGCGCTCGGTCGCTATTCACGTTGTTCTTTGAAAATATCATGTTGAAACAGACCCGAGAGTGTCTCCCAAAGATAATGCTAACAAAAAGTGACATCGATACTGAGGCAACAGCGGGGTGAAATAATAAATGTGACTTTTAAATGGGGGGAAAGGAAACATCTTTATTCTTCAAGTGTTCATATTTCCCCACGTATTTTTTTTTTTTTTAGTCTGTTTAAATATTTTAAATGGGAGAGTGTGGAGTAATATTTCATAATAATACAATCTATAGAAATATAAGCCAATAGAAATTGTTGCCTTTTTCCAAATATATTTGCTTTATCATTAAATGTCAGACATGCTAGCTTAGACAGCATTCAATTTTTTTTTGGGGGGGGGAGAAGAAATCTGGAGAAATATTTTATTTGCTCTAAACTTAACTATAACAATTTAAAATAAAATTCTTATAGCAAATATTTCTGTGCTTTGGTTATTTTGAATATACTGTCTCTTAATTTTTTATAGCTAAAATTTGAAGTGGAAAAGAGAATTAGGATTTCTACACCAATTCCTATTACGGGCAGATTTGGGGGGGGTGGGGACAATAAATTTCCTCTGGCACCAGCTCACGGCTATCCTGGTAGGAAAGGCAACTCAAACTGCTAAATATTCACTTGTGGGGGAAAGTTAACAATATAGTTGTACATGATCAAAATAAAAGATAACATAGCACGCTATGGGACACATTAATTATTTACATTTTCCTGGGAATAGATCGGTTTATATACAAATCCTAGTAATTACAGATGCTTGTTTGTCTGTTCTATAAAGAACAAAAGTGAATTTAAATTACGTTCTAATTGTCATGAATCTTAACCGTAATTGAATAGAATAACCTCAACTTTTAAGCTTATCTAGTATTTACACTCTATACTTGCCACAATTTAAAATCCATGTGTGTATGGATGACTGTTAAGGAATTCTAGCAGGACTCTATTGGGTACTAACTGAAGACACTGATAATAAGCACGAAGTAAGGGCTTTTCTTATGCGTGAATAAATACAATTAAGATACATGTTGCTCTTTTTGTCTATGATTTGAATATTTCCACCTATTCTAATGGACAAGAATCAGTTTTGAAAATGCACCGTAACTTAGTTTCTTAGTGTTTTGAAAAACTATTCGTTTTCTATACATACATTCTAAAAGTGGATTTGGTATGATATGCTTCTTTTTATTAACAAAACAATCTATCGTCTCTGAAATAAAATGCTCTGTAGCTACAGCCTAAGTGTGGTAATGCTACAATACTTACATTACTGTTAAATTCTATCCATAGTCTTGGAAATAAAATACCTGCCTGTGCAAGGTAATTTATAGCCACCACACCACACAGAAAGTAGTATGTATCTTTAAATTAAAAAAAAAAAAAAAACTTAGTCACAGAATATGACTTTCAGATATTAACCAGCAGGAGTCTGCATTTCTCTCTCAGATAAACTTTAAAGAAGAGTCTCAGAATAAATCTCCCCACCCCCCAATCCCACTTCTGTTATTTTATCAGGACTTAGTGCTGTATAGTTTCTCATTTTCTTAGTGTGTTATTTTTTAGTTGGGAATTTCTCCTAGAAATTATTTATAAATGATTTATATTTCTATGATAATGAGAATTGCCAAATTTTGACTTGTTATGTGGGAGAAAGACAAGCAATTAAGAAAACTGTAGGAAACACAGGGAAAACATCTTGTTTTTACATAGAATGCAAAGCAATGTTCACATCCCATGAAGCGTGTGAGAAAGGTCGGTTTATACTGCTTCTATTTCATTCAGAGACTTTTAGAAAGTAACAGTAGCACTTACAGTTTATGGACGCTTGCTGCTACCTGCCGTCACCAGATACGATGTAGTGTATTTCTCACCGGCAGTACCAACACACTGCACCTTACTTCACAGTTCTTGGTAGAATTATGCAGTCAACTCTGCATTATGTGGTTATATAGGGTAATTCTGCCCATGTTAGAAAAATAGTTAGATGTGTGGATATTATAAAAATATATACATTTTAGCCCAAAATGATAAAGGTAAAAGTTTGTTTTCTTATTAGTATCAGATCAACTGGGTAAAATAAGAGGCAGAACTCTTCAAAACAGTGTAGTGTATAAAAATAAAGCACTTAAAAACTTATCGGTTAATCTCTGAACCATGGGAGACATTTAGGGTAATATGTTTGAGAAATTCCATAAATATGTTTTCAGTTCTTGAAACAGTGCATATATTCTGTTTTGTGTGTCTGTTTTTTGTCTTTTGTGAGTGCATTTTTTTCCAAAAGAAGCAATACTTTGAAATGCATTCTGCAAATATAATATTTTTAGTATTCTACCCATTACTATACCCAATGTGTGAAATGACTGAAGTTTCTAGAAATTTTTTAAAGAAAGTCTCTCTCAAGACAATCCTATTTGGAAATAGATTTGAAACCCATACAAATTTAGCTGGTTTCACAAGGTAAATTAGTGGTAGGGTTTTCAGTGAGGTGTGTCAATCTTCATAAACTAGAAGGAAGAAGGAACTTTTTGAAATGCTATCTAAACAATCATTTGGCAGGTCAGTAAGATTGGATTTGAGCATCAGCGTATGACATTTCTTTCTTTGAGGCATTTGACGGCAAATTAAGTTAACTCTTGAAATGTAGATATTGTGTCAGAGTGGTTGGTTTTTTGGAGTTTTAGGATATTGAATAGGAATTTTGAGAGCACAACACAAGGTAGCTCTATAAAAGTAAAGTGGTGAATCTCAGGAAGGTAGTGGAGACAGGAGCAGGTTGCTGGATGTGGTGAAATGCAGATAAAAAGTTGGCAAAAGGGACAGAATGAGACGCCGGCTTGTTGTGAAATGAAATTCCATGAAAAATTAATGAAATAGAAAGACTGTGCTCGGGATGAGGGCAGAGTGGCCAAGAGGCTCTCCATCCCCCACAAGGACGGTGCGCTCCTGGCCTGGGGCACACAGCCTCCTGCACCACCGGCTGGAGCCGACATACTCCGCTTGTCTCGCTCGCTGGCAGCTCAAGAGGAAGGACTGGATTTAGTGATAAAATCAAATTGATTAAACCGTTAGGCAGCATCTAATTGTATGGAGGTTTTTTTTCTTCTTTCTCTTTTTAAAAAATTTGTGTTAGTGCCTCTGGTTTCTAGTGACCCGTGTAATAACAGTAATTTGAGATTGCTTCGAGGGCATTAGATATAATGAGTGACTGTGAATTTAGAGTAAAAATATGGGGCTCATGTATGCATAGCTAAATGACGGGTGACTGGTGTCTGCAGATGTGCCACCCCAGAAGAGCGTTATGTAAAGAATCGCAGAATAAAGAAATTGTATTTTTCTTTTTCGAGGCATGGCAAGATAACTTCTGCCGTGAAAACATTCAATGTATAATTTTTAAACTGCCTATATGTTACCTATACACATATATGTTACTGTCTATGTATGTATGTATACATATATATAAAGTAAAGAGAGCTAAAACATTTGAACGGTTTTTATACCTGCCTGCTTCTTTTTCTAAAATGCTGGAAAATGAATGTCAGTATTTCTATATATGAAGAGTTTTGAACAACTCCTAAAACCAAAAATAATTTTGCTAATTTGCTCTTTACCATTTAAAAACATTATTTCTAAATAGATGGTGCAATGATAAATTTTGTTCCTAATTACCATCTAACAAGATTTCTAAAAGGACAATTTTTCACATCATAAGCAAGCTTTTAAAAGCCCTTATTGCCATTTTTAGACTTAAAAAAGGGAGGGAAGGTGAATGCCAAGTGAACTACAAAAAGGATGGTTGTCCTTCATAAGATATTCAAACTACTGGGTCTTAAGGCTAAATAAATAAATCCATGTGGTTTTATGATATTGAAGAGAAAACTGCACAGCCACGCACACCCGCTGACGTGCAGCCGGGAACCCTGATTCACATTGCCAAGTATTCGTAAATAGAATGAAACTAAATTAACCCCTATCTTTACAATTAAATGTTTTTTCTGCACTCAGAGAAATACATGGTGTTAAATACTTGATTATGCCAAGACTTACTTATTCCTAGCTGCTAACGTAATTCACTTAAGAATGTACCAATATCAAATAAAGAGTTGTTACTTTCAAAAAGAGAAGAAAAGGATTCTTTGTAATTTTTTGACCCACATATAAATCTGATACGCTTTTGTGAGACCTTAGAAAAGAGAAATAAAAAGGTACATTTAGAAATTTCACAACTTAGAGCCAGGCCTAGTCTGCCTGCATACATATCTACCCCGGTGTCAAGCCACCCTCGTTCAATGACTAAAGCTAAGCGTTTATTTACTTGTTTTTTAAAGGCATGGAGGAATCTGCACAGGATTTCTCGACCGACTTTGTTTCAGCAACCTCATAGCAAACGTGGCTCTTAGGCTCTAAATCTCCATCTCCAAATTTATGAGTGAATCCAGTTCCCCGAGAACCACATCCAAGAATTAGCAAGTTAGAAATTGATAGGTTTGCTTTTTAAGAGATCTGTAATTTCCCCCAAAATAAATTTGGCCACTTACAAAGATGGCAGACTTTTTCTGAAGAATGGTATATATTTGAAAATAAAGAGTTAATCTGAGTTGCCTGGGTCCTCTACATCTGCTGTGGGTGTTTAATCATCTTTTATTCCAGCTATAGGTATTGAGTATGAAGGGCAGCAAAATAATTACGTTTTATTACTTTATTGATGGGGAATGAATACAATTAGTTTCTGGTTTCTGGTAAGAAAATAACCAGTAAATGTCCTCTTTGTGTTATAAAATACATATATATTGGAATTCACTATCATGCATCTTAAATTATAAAAATAACAACAGTTAACATTCATTTTTGAATCTAAAAATATTACAAACGGGTCATATAAATTTTACATTTATATTAAGGAGGAGATTTTATACCTGATTAAGAAATGATGTCCAATAAATGAAGCATTAATTTAACAAAGAAAAGTAGCATTTATGTTTAAGATTGAAGAGAATTATAATATAAATGCTCTCAGGTGACTTTCAGATTTTAAGATAATTTCTTTTGGTTCCCTAAGAGATGAAATTTGGAAAGCTTTTTCAAGCCATGTACATTTAAAATTGTGGGACTGAGGGTGGCTTCGTGGGGTGGCTTCGTGGAGCGGCTTCCGATGCGGAGAGGGCAATTAGAGCTCTCACGTTTGTGTAACTGCTAATTCAGTTCCAACGTGAATATTCACACGAGCCTAAGCAGAAAGCAGGAAAAGGCCTCTGTCTTCCACACCTTGTGCGACCAAAACCTCCCGTGCATCAGAAGGAGAAATCCAGCAGAGCAGGTGCAGAGGTGAAATAGGGCTGTTGTTATTTTTAGGGTTAGTATCTGTTCACTCATATTAACACTTTAACTCAAATCTGGTTACATTCATTCCACCCAGCGTTTTTACAACAGTGCCGACACATAACTCATTTATAAAACAGATTCTTTCTGTGGCTGTTGTTTTGCCATTCAGATAATAAGTAAAACTAATACTGCACAGAATATATTTGTAAACCTTCTTTTCTGGGATCTGTAATAGATAGAGAGAATCTCATGTCTACATAAATGATAGCTCAACCCTTACAGGTGATTTGCACATAGTGGAAAGTATTCCCTTAAATACCTTAACCAGGATGCGCTTTGGAGAATGTTACAGATTTAATTAGTCTTTGCTGCTCCATTTATTTGAGATGAAATCCCTGATTCCTGTTTCCTGCTGCTGATAAATGAAAGATCTGCCTCATCATTTTGTAATGTCTTCCATGATTTCTCAAATATGTCTTCTCAAATACAGTGTTAAAATAGGACAGGGAGGGACTCAGTTCTCTGAAACTGGAGTCTGTCTCTAGTTGAAAATGCTACCCCAAGTCAAATCCCTTCTTATGGTTACAAACAAGCAGAAGTTGGGGTGGTTACTGTTCCTAGGAAGCAGGACTTGGGTCTCACAATGAGCTTGCTCAAAGCATATACTTAAGACACCAATAATTGATTTAAAATGTGGATTTGTATTAGTCTAAGCCCATCAGAAGTACACAAATTTCCTCTCCTTAAAATAAATGCAATATGTCCTAAGAGTTTAATTGCATTTGGAAAAATGCAATTTAATAAACAAGACAGAAATGTCAGCAAAATAGATTTTGACCTCCTCTAAACCCCAAGTCTGGCTGGGTTCACTCATCCCTGTCTGGAACAGATGCTACACTCTCACTGGGCTCAGGGCTGTGAAAATAGCTGTGTCCTTAAAGGAAACACCCACCCTCTGTATATTAGACTGCATTCAGGTCCAAGCACTGAAATTTAAGAGGTATACAGGCTCAGACACTTGTATGTGTATCTGACACACACGATTAAAAAAAAAAGTCTGTTTTATAGATTTGGTGGAGGAGCAAAGATAATTTTTAAAATAATACTTTTTACCATTCCCTAGGTGAAAAAAAAAAATAACAGGCCTGGTTTAACCATAGACATAAGAATATTTTATTTATTCTTCAACTCCAAATATTTCTGCTATAGATGAAAGATTTTAACGGACTGTCCAGATTCTAACAGAATTCTAACAGAAAGTGACTTTTTAATACAAAACATATGGTTCAAAAATAAATGTTAGAAATTCAAATAATTACATGCTGCTAATTTTCTCTCTAAAGAAGAAGTGATTTTGAAATAAATATCATTGTCGGAGACCTAGGAAAAACACCAGGACATGTAGTAGCTTTTGAAAAAACTCCAGACGGTAGCATAGAGAGTACACTAACTCTGACAGCCCTGGAAAGATGCTAAACCAGAAGCAAACACTGTTGCCTCCAAAAGTAGCTTTGATGTGTAGTAACGTGTTACTCCAATGTCCATATGACTGTTCTCAGGAACTACAGGTAGGTATATAGTCAGCACTGATTAAAACTGAGGGAAATATTTACTTATTAACAATTAGGAAGATAAGATTATTCAATTTTAGTATAACAGATTTGAGATTTCTCATAATTTCATCAAATCACCTGAGTTTTTAAACCAATTTTTCATTTCAGGGAAGCTAAATCATGACTCAGGCTTCTGTATGTAGGAAATGAATAGGATTCAAGTCATTAAGATGTGCACCATGTGCTTTGTGTAAATTTCTAATGTACGCACACAATGTAGAGAGACGACAGACTCGAGGTTTAAAATGCACAGCGTTTACTGAAATATTGAATATTGAAGTGTTAGAAGATTCTCCAACTCTGGAACAGTGGTTGCCTAATATTAACGTTTAAAAAAAATCACACATGTAAAAAAATCTTGACTAAACTTCTGAGACCACAAATTCTTTGACAGATAGAAAAAAGGACATTCTTTTGTGATTTTGTTTTACAGTACTGAGGAAAACACTAATCACTTAATTGTAAAAGTTCTAAAACATCATTGTTTAAAATATCCCTTTGTACATATTTCACTTAACATGAAATAAATCTTTTTGTTTTTGCCACTAATGAAAAATAATCCATCTCCTTACATCATTAAAAAGAAAGAAGCAACAGCCCTACTGGAACAAAGGGGTTTGGAAGAGGGAAAGGAGAAGATAGAGAGAGAACAGCTCAGAAAGGCCTTTCTTCCCGGGCCTGATTGGAGCTCATCTTTCGTGTATTTTATTTTACATAGCTTACAAATACAGAAAGGACACCTGATTTAACAGTATGGGGTGTGCTAACCATTCTTCTCTGGGTGTGATTTTGCCTTAAATATTATTTATGCATTCAGACAGTATTTGATGTGCATTTTGTTTATTCATTTATTCATGTGCAAACGTATCTCTGGTGCCTACAACATGCCAGGCAAAGAGCTAGACACGACAAAGACACAAGGAAAAGGAGTTGAGGTGGCCATTCTCTCTGAGTTTATATTGTGGATGGAGATACACCCAAAAAATCAAAACAGGGAACAAAAATAACCTGCCATGCCCCAACACAATATTAAGTCCTATGGGTAATTTTTTAACATACAAAATATTATCAAATATTCTTACAAAATTGGATTTTTATTGTATTTCTTTTAGTATTTCAAGTGAAACTCCTGTATAAAAGTAAACCATTAAAATATAAACTCCTTTAGGTTTGAACACTTGTATTCCCTCTACAGTGTCAAACATAATAGCTACTCAATTAAAACCCACTGAGAAAATTGATTTCATTTTAGAAATAAGAATTTCTTAAAGAAACCATCAGATGCTATAGTAGAAAAAGAAATTTTCTAGAGAGATTGTGGATAGGTCATGTGAGATACAACAGTTTATACAAGGTAGCAATAAGCAGGGGTCAGTATATGGAGGTGACATCTATAAACCATCTCTGGGATAAAGAAAATGAGGAAAGAGGGTGGTTTCTTCAGTTCTTGTTTTGTGGAATTATCTGCAGGTTTGAATGCCAGCTATTGCTTTTCTGTCTTTGTTGTGATTTCTTGAGGATGGGTGTCTTGATAGACATCTTTGTGTCTTCAGTTAGCATAATGACCATCTCATTGTACATGATCAATAAATGTTTGTTGTGGAATGATCAGATTTAGGTTGCAAATTTATAAAGGGCATGGTCTAATTTATTTTAAAGTCATAGTTATGTAAACTGGAGTTTTTCCATTCAACAAACATGTATTGAACACCTTCGACAGTCACCATGCTAAATGGTAGGAATTAAGCAGTAATAGAAGTTCTGAAAAATATTCTAAAATAGCCAGGAAGCAAGTCTCAGTATGTCTTCTCTGTAGTCTACGATGGAGAGATATTTTACAAAACTCCCCTTTCAGAAGGCTTGGGAGGCACACTCCCACAGTGTCATTGGCATGCGCGCTGGTATTTTTGCACATAAAAAATGAGATGAAACTCTTGGACCCAAGCAAAGTCAAGAGCCTTCAATGCTTCTCTGAGCAAGCCTCCTAAGACTGGGGCCTTGCTGGCAGCCCTGGGAAGCTCTCTCCTGCACTTCCGCATGGGCACCTGATATCTCTGCAGGGAAGCACGTGCTCCTCCTGGATGCACAGCTGTCCTGAATCCCCCGCCTCCTCCAGGAAGGTCCAGAGGCTTCATGTGTTCTCAGCCACCATCTTGCTCCTCACTGCAGAGGCCAAGCATTGCAGCCTCTGTAGAAGGCAAGATTCTGGCACCAGGCCAAAGAGAAGTTACATCACAAGCTCTTACTTGTAATTCAGCGTGGCATTTTGGGGGACCAAGGACAATGTCTCTTTGCCTGGAGGTCATGTAAAGTAGGACGTATACTCATCTTTCTAACACAATTCAAGTAGAATTTATCTATACAGTCATAGAGATGTTGGGGCTCCTGTGTCTATTCAACACTGTGGATACGGGATAGGTTGTGAAAAAAATGACAGCTACCAAATTTGACCCTTGTTTCTATGCAGAAAGCATGTTTCTTGGTCTTTCTTATATTACTCATTAGATAACTTTGGAATCTATCTATCTATCTGTCTGTAATCTATCATCTCTTTTTCTATCTCATACATACTGAGCAGGAGACATATACAGAACTCACACCCAAAATGCAGCACTAAGAGAGAAAATTCTTTAGTAGGTACTATTTGCTTGGTCTGGTCATTTCTGGTCACAATAATATTGGCTGCAGTAGTTGAGTCTAGATATTTATCTATAATGGTATTTAGGAATATTTCAAAAACTTCACTGGGGAAACTAAAATGCAAGTTGATGAAATTGAAACCATACAATGGATTGAATGCTATACACTATTTGTATGTCTTAATGCATAATAAATTACAAATTACACACAGAAGAATTCTGATATCAGCACCCAAACCTCTTCACTATGAAAGTGTTTTATCCTCAGTCCTGTGTGGCTGAGGAAGTGGACCTCATCCGTCACTCACGTGAGCTTTTCTTCTCCTGATGTTCAGGCTGAGCTGATCTTTTAGTGGTTCCCAACATGGCTGGACCCGTGTCTCTAAACTCTGAAAGGTTGTTTCCTTATCAGAGTTCTTACCACTAATATCAAAAAACACACCTGTGCCTGAAATATTCAAATTTCAGGTATGAATGCAGTGAAGCTATTTTCTCTCCTGGAGGCAAGTGACTTTCCTCCATAGTTTTCTCTTGGTGTTGCCTGGGAATGCCGTTATCTTTTGGCACAGTCCTGAGTTTTTCTTTCTCTGGTCCATGAGACTCGCTTGAAAGTGTTCTGTGTATGACTCTGGAGCAAAGGAATGTGATTTATTCTGATATATTTCTGCAAGAAAAAATGACACTCTAGTCTGGGGTCATGTCAAAAACAGTCCCCCTACACTGGACAGAGAAAAAAAACAAATGGAAAAGATGATGTGACTTGACCCGTGTGATGTCACAGACTATGCAGTTTACTTACATCACTGGCAAAGTGTTTTAACTAAACATCCATGAAACTGGATTCATCTGTTTTACAGAATGTCAGCCTAGCCCCAAAAGTCGACACAATAGAAAGGAGGACACATCCTGAAAGGTCCCTTTAGTGGAGATGACTCTTCAGTGTTTTCACCAAGGTTTGCTGGGTTAGGCAAGTGTAAATCAGCAACAACATTCCCTTTATCCACCTGACCCTTTGGCCCGTAGGCTCATGAACTGAAAATTAACAGCTAGTGTCTACTGAGCACTCGGATGTCCTCAGAGCCTAACATGCATTACCTCATTTACTTCCTCAACCACTCTATATGGCAGCGACTTTTATGGTCTTCATTTCACAGAGAAAACCACCAAGAGGCTGAGAGGTTAAGATGTGTGCCCAAGGCCACAGCTCGGGAGGCAGCCTATCCGGCAGGGCAGCAGTCCTTGACCTACCTGAGGACAGCCTTGTTTAGCGATCGTCCTTAGCAGCTGCTGAGGTTAGGACCTGCCAATCCACAAAGGGCCAAGGGGTAGGGCTCACAACTTTTAGTATGGAACTTCCCGAAAAATTTATTCTTTCACCCGGTTCTTCTCTTATTGCTCTTTGGGACCCAGAGCTTTGCCAAAACCCCAAAAGACAGTCGATGGCTGAGGCAGGTAGTGCGCCAGGACAGAGAGCACATGCCTGGCTTTCTGTTGGTGACCGTGTGTCAACAGCAGACCCTCCATGCTCACACAGTGCATGCGGACATCTCCATTGGCTCTGGGGTGCTGCCTCCTACACGTGCTTTAGGGGTCAGTGCACTTGGCACCTGAGAGTGAAGACAAGCCGGCAGATGTTCCCAACTGTCTCAAAGGGATGATGCTTTCACCTGCTGGTGTGATAGAACACTTCAACACAACAGGGCATGGAAACAAGTCTCTGCGGAGAGAGTAATCAACCTGTCCGCGGACGTGGTGTGGGGATGGGCGAGGTGCGGGAGACTGGGCAGGCATGGGGAACAGGTGAAGAGTGAGGGGACAGGCAAGGCACGGGGGGACAGGACTGGGTGAGGTGTGGGGGAAAGGGCGAGGCACAGGAGACCTGGCATTGCCCCAGGGGCAGGAGCAGAAAGAGTCTGAGTCGTGGGACAGGCAGATCTATGCACGAGTTTTTCATCCTGGCTGCATGCTGACCAACTGTGAGTTCCCAAAATTTCTCTCTGCTGAACCACTTCTCTAGCTGTAAAACATGAACAAGATTTGAATTGTAAGATTGTGGTAAAGGCATGTATGTGTTCTCATTTTAACTTAATCTCCTCTTTAAAGACCCCTGTCTCCAAACATGGTCACATTCTGAGGTACTGCAGGCTAGGACTTCAACCTATGAGTTTTGGGCGGGGGCACCACTCAGCCCACAGCAGACAGAAAACCACATTTCTATTCATCTGTGAGGACATTTCCTGAAAACTCAGCACCCTTTTCTCAGGAACATTGTCTCTACTTCAATAAGGGCAGAAAAGGCACAAATTCCACTTTGACCACTGTGATATCTTCAGTAGATATACCATATCTCCAGGGGGTAAGAAATACTCATAGAATTGAACCAACATCAGATTTGATTAAATAATGCCCAGAAAATTTTCCTTGTTTATTTTGTAGCGTGTTCCCATCCAGTGAAATGATTTACCCCTGTGTGATTTTTATTCTATTCTGTCCTTCATGTCCTCTTTCCGTGGCCCCTTGAAAGATGCCTGTTTTTAGTTAAGAGTAATGGGAAGGATCGTGATTCTGAGACTGTCCACCATGTAAGTGGCAGAGGACACTTTTCACCTCCCACTGATGGCTGTCTTTCCAATTTGAGTAGAATAAGTCTTATGTCTTCTTATCAGGAGGTAAAAAGGAGCCTAAGAGATCATTGGCCAAGCAACATCTCTGCTTTATGGCCAAGGGACATGAGACCCAAAGAGTGTAAGTGGCTGCTTCAGAAAGCTCAATAGTGAACAGGCCTGAATTAGACCCAGATGCTTTGAGATTCAGGTGTTCCTGGCTTAAGAAAGACTGTGGCTCTGCTATGGGTTGAACAGGGAGGTACAGAAGGGCATTTGGGAGAGCAGGGGTGCCTAGGGGGACAGGACTTTCGGGGGGGGGGAGCAGTGTAGAGTTAATTGGCACTGAGAAGACTCCTCTGGAAGCTTTTCCATGTTGCTTTAAAAACCAGTATCTCTGAAACAGTATGTTACAGCAGCTGTAAAAGCCGGGTCATGGAGCCCTAACACAGAAGGCCTTCGAAGGAGAGTCTGTACTTCTAGGAGCATACTGAACACCACGCACCCGAGTTCATAATGTCGCAGGGAATGTGTGTGTGCACGCGTCTGTGGATGTGTGTGTGTGTAAATACACTCATATTTACATGCACTTTCTACTGTGCTTACACTTGTTCAAGTAGCATCAGATACACAGTCTTCTGGCTTGAAGGTTAGAGGAAATCTTAGAGATTGTTGAACTGAACTCAGATGTGCAGACATCTTCATTTTTCAGATTTCTGTACAATACACATATTGAACTTCCAAATAATCATTAATTATAGTACAAGGTAAAATATATTTAAGAAATACCATGAATTAAGATTAGAGGTGAGGAAATTTTTAATTCCATTTCTGAAAAATTGAATAGAAAAAAGGAAGCTGATACACTATACAGAAATACACAGTACACACTTATACATCACCAAACAGAAAAAGGATAAATGTAGTTGAGGTCATTGTTGCAATATTCAAATCAGTTAGTATTTTTCAATAAAAATAAAACATATTATTTATTCAGTAAATAATATAAAACCTGGAACTGAATTTGAACATTGTAAAGTGTATTCATCAGATTTGTACACGATTTTTGGTTACCATGCATCTAGATTTACAATGAAAACATTCTGGATTTCCTGTGTGTGTGTCTCTGCGTGTTTGTGTACAGGATAGTTTTCATCCCCTTTCACGCATAAGCAATAAGTTTACATTCCATCTTCCTAGATTCAGCCAGTTCAGATTTTGGCCTGGTGGTACGAAGTCAAAATCAAGTTGAAGCCACAGGTGAACACACATGTTCTGTTTTAAATTCAGTGAATAAATTAATGAAGGAGAAATTCCAGAATCGAATGTGGATGCAGAGTAGGCAAATAGGACATGTGAACTCACTGTGTGGTGACTGGTCTTCTTGTGTCAACTTTAAAAAAAAATGGATAAATACAGAGACCCTCAGAAGAAAACACATGGTGCTCCCACAGTAAGACAAAGGGATATCTAACATCAAGTAGAGTATCCACAACTCCATTACACACAAATCGACTAAAACAGCTCTCCCCATCTGTTCAAAATCTCATTTGTAAAGTCGTTTTACATAAACACTCCCAGATAGGATTTCTGGTTTAAAAATGTCTTGTAAACAAATCTCCAATTATCGGCAGTATTTTACTTACAATGAACCCATGAATATCAATCCCTGATCACCAGAAATGAAAATGCGGGGCTCATGCCACTGAACTTAGAGGAAAAAGTGGCCTGAGACGATTTCTCCAGATCCCTGCTCCAATCAGTTATGAAGAGCCAAGGAGCCCGCAGACTCAGAGCACAACCTACGTAAGCCTGAGATCCAGCGCTTAGCCTTACACGAGTGGGTCATTTCAGTAGTGCTGGAAGCTGCACGAAGATTGTACGTGGCAGTCTAGATCTGGTTTATGTGGGTTTTCTCCTCTACTGGTGTAATAATAATGCACTACATTCTTTATATGCAAAGTGACTCCATATGTGAAGTCCCAACTGACTCAAAACAGAAGTTGTTTGTAATCTGCATGCTTAAAACTGAGTGTTTGTGTGTATGTGCACACATTTGTGTGTCTTTGGACTCCATATTACAAGTGTGGAAACAACACAGCCAGCTAATTTAGTATAAATACAAGTTTTCTACATGAAAACCACATGGGCAAATTTAGAATGTGTGCTCATAATAAGTGTATGTTTTTAAATTCCATTTTTGATATTGCTCTTCCTGATTGTTTTACATCAACAACAACATTTGTTTGAACTTATCTTAAAACACACAGTGAAGAGTCACCTCTCCCAGTAGGTTGGCTCATTTTCTTCTCTCTGTCATCTTATGTTTTTTAAAGGTGACTAATTCTTTACACACTTTTGATGATAATGAATTAATTACTGTACTGACGTAATAGTCATTCTTTCTGCTGAGGTCCCTTCAAGTTGAGAAAGGCAAAAATTTGGGGCTTGAGACTTAGGCTCGTTAATTATTCTCTTCCTACATTTCATTCAAATAACTACTAATTTTGCTTTCAGTTGTGTTACTTGTATTCCTCATAAAGTTTCAAAAGTGTATTATATTTTTGGATTCATTTTCATCAAAGCAATGGGAAGATCAAACAGATAATGTTCAACCTGGCCTTATTTAAGAAAAAACGATGGATACCTTCACTTTGTGATACCTTTCCAGATGGGAGCACCCAAGATATCAGGCATGTACAAGTCAATAAAAGACCAATAAGTTCACTATTCATTTGCGTGTTTGTTATACTATTTCCTCTTCTTTTTCAGTATTGGAGTAGCTGCTATCCCAAAATATTCCTCAGATGAGGGTTCCAGCCTCATTGAATGCTTGCCCAGGGATTTCACATGTCCAGGCTTCCCCAGCTGTCCCAGTGTACACCTGCGCTGAGTTTAACCAGAAATGATGCCCATTTCACTCCTAATGATCCTGATTTAGACAGTAGCTCATACGGTCACATGCCTTATAACTTATGAAACAGTACTAGCTAATTGTTCTACTAAATATTCAGATTAAAGTCCCCCCCCCCGATTTCTTTTTTAGCAATTGTTTGTCAAAAGGCTACTGTGTAAAATGTCCTCCAATCTATGCAGCTAGGGGGAAAAACTAGTTTAATCGGTGGATGTCACATTTTCTATTTAAATGTTATTTTTTTCTCTGAAGCCCAGAAGATTTGAAATGCTGCACTGAGAGAACAATAGAAGTCAATGAGATTCTCAAACTGGGGAGCAAGAGGTGGGGGGTGCATTAGACTCTGATGCCCTGAGATGTTAGGGAGGGTTTCTGAAAGAATGGGTGAATGAAAAAGCAAGCTTTTGGCATATTATAAGGTTAAGAAAAATAGAAAAATCTCTCCATGACAATCAAAGCAAATTTTCAAAGTTTCTTGATTATGAATCAAATGAGATGAAAGGAAACATTTGTCTCCTCAACAAAACATGCAGGAAGCAGTCCTGCTCCTACTTAAGCCTGTGTTCTCTGAGTGTGAGCCTTGGTGCAAGCTGAAGAGACAAAAGCTGAGCTCTCACTGTGCAGGTGCGCTGGGGAGCCTGCACCTCTGCATGCTAGAGTTGCCCCAGAGGGCCTATGGGTGCCACTGGACCATGCCCGACCTCTGCACCACCTGCCCGGGTGGATGCACCTTCTGCACCCTCCAAACACTCTCCAAACACCCTCCCCACTGTGTTCTTCTCACGGAGTGATGCCCCCTTACATGGTGGTAGGGCCAAGGCACAGGAACAATCCAGAATTTGCTGAGACTCGATTGTGAACACACACAGAGTATACACACGTGTTCATGCGTGTGTGCACATGCACTCAAAGGCACACAGACACAGAATGGGGCAAGGAGGATATTTAGGTTAGGACCTGGGAGTGAGACACATTCCCCAGAGGGTTCCCAGGTTAGCCACGGCTGCAGCAACCCCAGGACACTGGGCTGAAGTAGCCGCCTCCCCAGCCAGGAGCCCAGACAGTCCACAAGCATGACAGCCGGAAAGGAGGACAGGAGGAGAAGAGGACAGGAGGAGAGTGCCCAGCTCAAACTTGAGGAGGGCTCAGCCCTAGAATGGGGAAAATGGGACAGAATATACTTTTTTCCAGATTGTGGTTATTTCCGTTCCATTTTTACAATTTCTGCCTTAACTGGGTGTGGCCTTTGCTACTATTTACATAGTCTCTCTTCACATTAACTCTAGTCCAGATGTTTTGTTGCTGCTGCTGCATTCTCTCCCTCCCTCCCTCACTCTCTTCCTTCCTTTCTTCCCTCTTTCCTTCCTTCCTTTGATCTTCCCCCCTCCCTCCTTCCTTCATCAGCATTTTCTTAACTATACATCCTACATATTTTTGGTCACTGCACGTCACTCAGTGGCCCCTGGATCCCAGAGCTGCTGCCTGCTCAGGTCTCTGCATAACTAACACCCAGGGCCTAGGGCCTAGACTTCAAACCCCAGCACATGCACATGGAGATGTTGTTTCTACCCCAAAATCACTCTGAGAAACAGGCTAATCTGGGCCGGCCCAGTGGCGCACTCGGGAGAGTGCTGTGCTGGGAGCGCAGCGACGCTCCCACCGCGGGTTCGGATCCTATATAGGAATGGCAGGTGTGCTCACTGGCTGAGCGCAGTGCGGACGACGCCAAACCAAGGGTTGCGATCCCCTTACCAGTCACGAAAAAGACAAAAAGGAAAAAAAAAAAAAGAAACAGGCTAATCTGTCTGCAAGTGGGAAGAGTTTAGAGATTTTTCAAAACAAAAACAAGACAAATGAAAAAAAATACAAGACCAAACCCAGGCAGAGGCATAGGAAATTTTGCTTTGTGAATCCTGTGTAATGAGGCCTCGTTTTCTATCTTACAAGAAGAGGGAAAGGTTATGATCAGAGTAAAATGAATGTGTTTGAGGAAACAGAGTCTCCAGGGAATTTCAGGAGTGCTTTTAATCCCGTATGTCCCAGTGAATTAAAAGGGCTTGCATGTGTTTTATGGTCATCTGAGGTATATGTGAACTTTAGGGTTATTTTCTAGACTTTCTGTTCTTGTGGATATTCTCTACAGTGGCTCCTTGATATTCATAACGGGAATATCCTCAGAAATTTCTGAATCATAAATCTGCAAAAACTTTTATGGTATGCCATTTCTCCCATGCAATGGAATAAAGATTTCCAAACACAATTCCATGCAATGTGCATTCATTATTTTTAAAAGTTTGTGGTATTTGATGTGTATAAATGTAACAGGTTGCTTTGCTGCAAAACTTCTTAGAGAAAATGCATGTTGAGAATCTCTAAGGAAGAGAGACCTATGCTACGTTTTCCAGACTCACTTTGACCGTCAACAGCACTTTTGAGGGATGATACATGAGTATCTCACTTAGCAGTAGCGTTAACATTAACATTTAGGAAAAGCTCAAATAATTATTTAGTAATGCTGAACGTTTTCACAGGCCACTTCGCAATGGAATTTGCTACTAAATAGTTTGTATGACAATGTTTAATTTGTCCACATGTCTATTATGTTTCTAAGAATGGGAATATTTTTAGATCCTTTAACTCCTTCTTCATTACTGCCACCAACCGTAGTGGACAAAAGTCAATCGGACTTAGGGTTACTTTCTGGCTGTTCAGAATCTCAGACACCTTCTTACCTGGGAGGCCCCAGGGCTGGCAGATTGCTTCTGGGGACAGCAGCAGCACGTGGTGCCAACAGGATAGGACACAGCATCCTTGCTGTACAGTGGGGATGTCCAGAGCTCACGCCCAGATGCTGGACATAGATGAGCATGGAATCGCCCCACTGTGCATCTTCCAGCTCTGGAAACTTCAAGAACCTCCCCACCTTCTAGCTGCACCGGCTTCTGTCTATTCTAGCATTCTATGGGCTTCTAACACAAGCTCCACCTGCTTAAAACTAAAGGATTTAGTTTCAACTGCTGGCAGATAAGAATAAGCATATGATTTTCTTCTCAGGACCTTTATAAAATAACAGAACAGGGCCAGGCATGGAAAACAAACTGTTGGGAAGGGGATGCTGAGTCACAGGCGGGGCCCCCACCAGTTTGGTTATTTCACTCCTGAACAGCACCATGTAGGAGACAGTCCAACTTCTGCACCAGGACACTTACATTTTAGACTTTCCGTAGATCTTAGAGGTCAATTATTATCCACATTTTCTTAAAAATCACATTTAATATAAAGTAACCTTGAAAGTTTCTCAGGTATTCAAAATCTATTATTGATACAGTAAAAAACAAATACTAACAATGCCTTTAGTGACTTTTATTCTTAAACCTTACTTTCAAAACTTTTTCTTTTTTTACTTTTACTATTACCACAAAGGACCTATACCTTTTATTTACTATACAGTAAAGCTTTGCAAATGAAAATACACTTCCAGATTGAATGGAAGAATCTGGGGGGTAACATAACTACTGCAACTGAGCATTAAAGTGCTGAGCTTCCTGGTAGCCAGGGCAAAAAGGGAAACACAATGACTTCTTGTTTTCTAAATAAAAAGCAATTAAGTCAGGATGTCAAACCACAGGGGGGAAAAATTAGATTATTTGACTTAGGAAGGAATGAGAGCAGATGCAACTAATTGGATATTATGGTTATAAAAGAACCTCATTAAGGTTTCAATGAAACATCTGGTTTTTATGTAGCTGGTTCTGATGGGCTGTCCAGGGAGACAAGCTTCTGGCATGGTCATGTCAGGACCATAAAGGCAGGTATTAATCTTCCTGTGTTCTATGGCAGGACAGTATGTGTCTAAAACAGTGAAAAGTGGCTCAAGTTATTTAAATACAAAACATGAGAAGGGAGTTAGGACATCATGAGTGTGTGGACAGGTTGGGTGTTGATGGAGGTTAAGTGCATGCCCAGAAGCCAGATTTGACCAGTGAATTGAAGGATCCACATGGATTAGAAATGCTCATTAGGTGAATTATTTTAGCTTTCATTTTAATAAATGAAACAAAAATGAGCAATCAGCCTGAAGCATTATGCTGGTGCCAGTCCTGGATTAGGGCGCTCACACCTCAGTCTAATGAGGTGCTTCACAGTGTCAGCTATGAACTCACTTTAAATAATAAAGCCTCTCCTCCTCCAACACAAAACCGACCCAGCATACTGCCCTCCAGTGCCCTCAACCCCAGCCTCTGGTGTTTATAAAGAATGCTATGTTTTTGTCAGATTTATCTTTATACTATTCCAGCCCAAGGGCTACCTTCCTCTTCTGAAATGTCCTCAACACACAGTGTCCCACCCGCTCAGATCAAATCACCTTTTGAAGTAACGGAACGTCTTATAATTGAAATCACACATGGAGTCTCCTTATGCAAACCAAGAGCTGAGTTTTGCAGACCCTTAGAGCTCCAGGAAACATGTTCTGCAAACCATTGGCATTTTGGGGTTTTGGCTCTGATCCAAACTCATAGATCTTTTCTGTACTAGGGTCGCATCCTGAGTCCTCCAACTGAGTGCTCTGTTTCTTCAAGGCAGCGAGTTAATGAAATATATTGATAACTAGCTTGAAAGTGACAAAGAGTATGACTTCCATCAATCATGCTCCCTGTGGGATCTGGAGCATGGAGTTCACCTGCAGCAGGGATTCAGTCAGTGCACATGCACTGAATTCTGGTCAGTGTATTTTTTTAACAGGCTTCTGCACCTGAGATGCTGACGTTTACCTGCAATCTCTTCCATTTCTTTTTGGTCAAACAAAAGAATATTTTGACCTTTGAAATGCTCTTTAAAACCCATTAGAAACCATCTGAGAAAACCTTGCAAAACAGTCCTGCTGCGAATATTTACACATATGCAGCAATTACAGTTCTGCTTGTATTTCTCATGCACGAGCATCTTGTCCCTCTTCCTTCTCCTGTGCCAAGCTCCACACCCTGCCCATCAAGTTGTAATATCCTCGTGGTCTGGCTTAATTTTCCTCCCCAATTCTTCACGCACCCAGGAGACTATACACAAAGTGAGTGGGTGCTGGCGGGGGGGCGCTGGATCTTTCACCTGGGACTCCGCACTAGTAGAGGTAAGCTCTTCTGAAAAGGAGCAGCTGACTGTGACTCTGTGTGTTTCATTTTCTCTCTGCATCACCTGCAAACCTCCCCAGGTGTGTGACATTCCCCCTGTGCCCAGTGTCTTCGGTCTGAGTTCTGATGGCCCAGGTCCCATACCCTCACCTGTCTCCTAACAGCTGTACTCTTTTGTCTAACTGGCCACTGTTAAAATCTGATGGCAGCTAGTTGACAACTGGAAACAATTTGATAGGCTATTTCACAGGGAAGTACACATGACTGATGCAAACTGTGTTGTCACAGCTAAGGAGCTTCATGTCAGTAGAAAAAACAGTTTTTGCTCAATTCAGTTAAAGTAATGGTGGTTTTAGTCAAGCAAGACTGGGAGATGTTTCTGGGCAGGGTGAAGGGTGCCTTCCCGACACCCCTCTGTGGCCCCACAGGCCACTGAGCTCCCCCGTGGGAAGAACACAGTGCCCTTGCTACCTGTGCTTTTCAGCCTGTTTCCTCACACAAAAGGGATGCAAAGAAAAAGGGAACCGAGTGAATCTTGCAAGATACTCGGTATTTCTTATCTTTGTGTAGAACAGAGGCCAACAAGCCATACAATTCTTGCCTGCATAAGAACTATATGAATTCTTTCCAAAAATATTAATCTAACAAGATGAAAAACTCCTCCATTTCTGCTTGGCCAGGTTGTATAAAGCAAGTTCTGAGCACCTCCCATGTGTCAGGAGATGAGCACAGATTCACTCATAAAGCAGAAAATAGTCACTGTCACTTAGGCTGCTGTGCTGGAGGAACTTCGGAGCATGAGTGTGAGAACATCTGTTTTAGGTATAGCTTATAACATTATCATCTTGTGCATTTTCTTACCTCATCTTAAAAACCAAAGTAAACATCAGCCTAACATTAAATGGATAAAACACCCAATGTATCCAAGTTTTAATTCCTCATCAGGATGCTTTCGGTGGCATGAAGGCACAGTTCAGAGTTGTATTAAATACTGGGCAGCTGTGAGACATCTACAGGAATACAATCAGGAATAACCTCGAAATGTCGGACCCTC
The DNA here is from genome assembly GCF_000696425.1 of Galeopterus variegatus. Classification (NCBI taxonomy): domain Eukaryota; kingdom Metazoa; phylum Chordata; class Mammalia; order Dermoptera; family Cynocephalidae; genus Galeopterus; species Galeopterus variegatus. Next base: position 236,479 of record NW_007728288.1, on the reverse strand, counting down.
CTTTTTTCTATTCCTTATAAAGGAGAAAGCTGTACATGCAAATCTATAGTAACATGAACAGAAAGGAAACACTTATCATGAATTTTCATAGAAAAGGAAAATATGTATTAAATTTCAAGAGACTTAGTGATGCTCACAGCTCCATCTGATTGGAGGCTATCATACCAGCAAAACGAGTTACTGAGGAAGCAGGTGATTTGCCTCAGGTCACACAGCAGGTGAGTCAGCCCTAAAGGTGTCCATGTCCCTTATACTTCTCACCTTTATGTCTTTGTCAAGTGTAGGAAGCACCTTAGTAAGGAATCTCCCGGGAGAGTGTGTTCAGTATCAAAGAGCAAATGAACAAAGTCTGTGACAACTGTCAATATTCTGGGTGCTCTCCTCAACTCCAAGGATGCTCCAGGATAATGCTGGCCGTGGCTAGGGACAGGAGTTCCCCTCAGCTGCTCCTGTGGAGCCGGGCCTCATAGGCCTCCCTGGGCATCAGACAGAGGCATGTCCAGCCTTGTGTTCAGCCTGTCCCCTTTCTAACAGGAGACCTTGAGCTCGGTTTTGGCTTCTCATGTTGAACATGTGAGTCAGTTCCCCTCTGAGCAAGCAGGAAAGAGTGACCCCTCAGACCCAACCCACAGCTGCAGGACAGGTGACCTGTGTGCCCAGATGGTCCCCGGGGTTGGGCTATGGTGTCCCCAGCCACAGCAAACCCCTTTCTGGGGGCCTGGTGAGCACGGTCTGTCTAGGCCTCAGAGCTCTGTGGGGGCCACTGGCTGGGCACAGCTGGAAAGCTTGTAAGAACTGACTTTCTAGCTGGGACAGATTTTCCACAGAGCACAGAGGCTAGTCCAAACACTGGGTCCTTAGCTTGGTCACATTTGGCCCTATGGCATGGCATGGCAGCCCCTGGAAGCATCTCTGGAATGTGGTGACACTCTCCTCTTCTTCACTGATCAGGACAAATTGAGAAACAACATAAGGAGTAAGGCTGTGGTTCCCAGGTTGCCTCTTGGCTAACACAGACGCAGCTGATGGTAGGAGTGTGCTGTGAGGGCCTGAGCGGCCAATGGGACCTCAGAAGTGGCACAAGCAGGTGCCCTAGGGTGGCCTACCACGTTGTCCTCTGGTTCACACTCTGGGAAGTGTGGGGGCTGAGCCCAGATGAACTGATAGCCCACACAAGTATACCAGGCAGGAGACTCTCTCCCATCCCCCGTGGTGGCATGCACAGGGACAAGGAAAGGCCAGGAGCGAGGTGGCAGTGCCACTCCATCACCCATGAGAAAGTTAAGCTTTCCAAATACCATCTTGTTCTTACTGTTCCAACTTACCCTTTATGTGCACCTGTCCTAACTGCAGGTACAAGGTTTGCATGATCAACTTCAGACACAGGGAGATTCACAAATGATTTTTGCTGATCCATCATATTTCTTCCAAATAGTAACTTCTTAGGAGAAATGATGGTAATTATCAAAGATACATGACCCCCACAGTATCCATTCAGTCCCAAGGGATACTACTGGGGGTTCACATACTTGGGATTCATTATTAAACTTCAGAGGCGGCGAGAGAAATAATGCAGATATATTTGAAACTAAAATTACCCTTCCGGTGTGAGTATAAAGGAAAATAACGAGTGTTAGCATGTGACAAATAATAAGTAGAATAAATTATTAATGATAAGGACATGGGTTCCCCTAAAAAATCTCCAATTCCGTCTACATCCTCTGATTGACAGCAAACCTTCCTGGGTTTGGAGTGGGGAGGTCTAGGACACGTTGTCTGCAACAAACACTTCACAGGGAAGGTTACCAGCCCTGAGAGGGGACTGCTCTCTCCGGAGAGCCACACGTAAAATGACCAGGGAAGGAAATAGCAGCAACTTCTCAAATTAGCATAATTAGTAATTATCTCTTAATAGCCCCACTTAGCTTTGGAGACTTGGCTCTTGAAATTCTGCTTAAAGTTCAGTGAGGAAAAACAAATTTCACACTGAAATGTCTCAATAACACAGCTGAGCTGCTGAGGTAGTCGTCTGGTTGAGGTAAAGGGAAGGAAAGGAACATACGGGTTTCCAGGTCCTTCCCTGCGAGGACTCGGTATGTCATCACAGGGACTGTGACAGAAAACACCAAGGCGCACGTGGCACGGCTGGACCGCCCTGTTCTCTCTCTTTCTGCCTTTGAAGATACTTTCAGAATCGTTCCTCCCTGGAAGCTCATGTCACCACCTACGCTGAGGGTCATTCTACCCAGTGAAACATAATCTCCCTTCCCTTAGATCAAAGTCTGCCCAAAATAAATATAGTGTGGAAAAATAAAGTAAAATAAGCAGAAAGAAAAGAAAAGCCACCAATTACGTTGTAGTCAGCAGCTAACAAAACTTGACAAACCTCACTCAAACCCTGCTCTTTGTTTATTGGAACTCAAATCCAAATAAGACTCACAAAGAAATTAAAAAGTCTGTGGCAAGAACACAGGTGGATTCCTTCTATTTTTTATGAAGCTGTGTTTGACAGGACATAGAGAAGCAATAGCTACAATTTTACAAGACAAATCAACATCTCTCTTTACTCTGGGCAAGAAATACTTTGCAACTTTTCAACCTAAGCTTTTGTTACTGATGAGCCACACTTAATGAATAAATTGTAGCAATCTGTAGAAAGTCTAAACCGGCTTGAGACTGATTAAAAAAGCTCTGGGCAGTAGGTTTAAACAGGCACATGAGTAGGTCTCCACTTACCGCTTCCACAAGGACACTTACTCAGCAGAGGAGCAAGAAACCCCCGTGGAGCGGTGACTCAGTTTAGGAACTCGATGATGTCCAGGTGGCCAGGGAGACTGTTCATCAGGATCTGAAATGACCTTCCCTCATTCCTCCACATTTAAAACATTCTGCTGGACGCTCTCCTTCATCTCTAACCTCACTCCCTTCTTCATCTACCGTCCCACTCCCCCCGTGTGTATTTCCACGCCACACGCCCCATCCCGCTATCACCTGCAGTAGAGGCCAGGCGTTCACAGACGCGGCTTGCAGACTGCCGAGTGGATGCGTGTGACTCCAGCAGGAAGAAGGAAGAAAGTATAGGACACCTGATGACCACCTAGCGTGTGCCAAACTCCCGTGCACATCATCTCATAGAACCCCCACGATCACCCAAGGAGGTAGATGTTACTATTTCCATCTGCAGAAAATAAAAATCAGGTCCTAACATGATATTGAACATGGCAAAAACAGGACTGGAGCCCAAACTTTTCCCACGACTCCAGGCTGCCTCTCAGCATCCCTGCTGCTTCCTGAGACATCTGGCAACGTTTCAGCAGCTCAGGGAGAAGTCGAGTCCAGCACTACTCACCAGTTCTCAATCCTGTCTTGAGTAGAGGAGTCTTGGCCCTTGCTGGAGGCCAGTGCTGTGTCTTGCAGCAGGGTTCTGAGCAGGGATGGCATAAACACATCCATACTTTCCTTTCACCAGAAAATTAGTACACATATAGTCAGGGCTGATTTTTCTCACTACTCGCTGCATAAATGAACACGTTATTTCATTAACGTTGAGACATAGATTGTGTTTTTCAGACCAAAGCTTGGTTTGGGTGTCCATCCTGGTTAAATTTTCAAATAGGCATTTGGCTTTGGGAGCCAGAGGTCCCTTTATTTTGTCCCTTTTAATTTTCTCACCTCACCTCTAATGCAAATAATTAGTATTAATTCCTGAGTTTCTATAATATCCCACTTTGTCCAAGATCGTGTATCTGTTTCTGTCTTAACGTGAGCACAAGTCTATGCACCAATTTTCCTAAATAGATCTATGTCTTGGGCTCTAACACACTGGAGAATGTTAAAGACATTCAATACGGTGTTTTTTATGGTGGGAAAGAATGGCAGTCAGTAACAGAAACTCTTCTTAGCGCCCCTGCAATCCACCTGTCCGTCAGGAGCTAGAATAAATCTGGAAAAAGCCTGAATTTTGTGCTCCCTAGAGAAAAGAGCTTTAATCCTAAGCTTTAACTTCACAGTCTTCTGAACCAATCGTCAATTTAGTTTATCACTGAAGGAGAGGACTTTTTTTGGGGGGGTGGGCAGGGACTCTGAATAAGCCAGACCAGGTCCACTTGGGCACATGTTCACTTGCCGATTCACAAACCCTGAACAGCCTCAACGCTGCCCGTTCTGAGGTCAGACATGGTTCTGAATACTGGCTACTCTCCATTAACAGACCAGTCCACTGAAGCAACTTTCAAATACTGTTGTAATAAAATAATAAAAGTAATTTCCCAAATCAGGAAGTTTTGAAGGTTGAAGAAAACACTATTATGAAACCAGATCCAATGATAATATGAAAAATGGTGGTTATGTAGAGAAGATACAGGCAAAGCAAGCTACAGATCAGAGACTAAAATGAGGCATTGCAGGGGGGCAAATATTTACCCTAAGAGGAAGATTCTGAAAAGTGGGATTAATGAGAATTTGTAACTCTCGGCCAGCTCTCCCTCTGCTAGCTCGGACCTGGTGGCCGTGGAGCTGGAGCAGTCAAGGAACATCAGGCGGGAAGGTTGAAAGCAGACTGGGGTCATGGGTGTTGAACTGTGAAATTGTATAGGAGTCTGGGACACCTTGAAAAGGAAGCTCTGAAAAAGGACCTATAAAGGAGAGCATATCTTTGGAAACAACTTTTGTTATGAGGCAAATAATTTTGATGTTTTATTTGATGAAACTTTTTTTTAAACTCTAAACTTTTTTTCTATTGAGTGTAGTGGGCTCTTCATTCCAGCCTGGACATGTGCAAGAAAACACATGCAGTCATATCAGGAGGCACTGGGAAACCCTTTGCCTCATGGGAACTCTGTCACCTGCCATTTGTCACTGGGCCTTCACTGAGAGGAGAGGATTTTTTGTTCTATAACAGTCTCCGACTAAAATGTCAGTACCCTGGTGAGCGTTGTCTTTTTGATTAGTACATTATGTGTTTATTTAATGGAGTGGAATCTTTGACCTCACACACAGGAAAAAGATGACAATATCTGAGGAACCAGACTTCAGATTTTTCAAATTACTACAGAAAGCTGTACAGTCCTATAGTTTGTAGTCTAGAAACCAGGCTCTCAGTCTGTTGCAAAGTGGAACCATTTGTCTTTGAAATAAAAATCCTGGAAGGAATCAGAAGGGACTGAAAATACTCTACTGAAACACCGTTTGGATTTATTGTCTTGAGAAGGAGAAATGACTGCGTTTCTGCACAAAATGTGTTATCTGAATACATAAATACACACGGATTGCCTTCTCCCGGCTCCCAGATGAAGAAAAGCCCATGGGAGATGAGAGAAACAAAGGCAAGATTTTGAAGTATGAGGATATTTACCTTTTCAGCTCCTATTTCATCTTTCCCTGCTCCCAGTTCTCTTTATATCCATTTCTCACCACTTCTCGGGTGCGGGATTTCCTACTTCTGAGTGGCAAGCAGGGTGGCATCAGTGATGACAATGGGCTCAACTTTGACAGGACCACAGTCGGCAGCTGTGCTCTGGAGAGCAGAAGTGCCACCAACGCTTCCAGAGCAGGTTGAGAAAATTCCCTCGTATGAGAGCAGAGACAGTACATGAGCACGCCCAGCTGATCCTGCACGCTCTCCTGTATCTAGTAAAAGCAGCCCGTGTTTTATGCCACACATATGAGCGTCGTTCGCTTTAACACCACTCGTAAAAGCCGATGGCTGGTTAAGCATCCATGTGGACTAGAACCTCTGATAAAGAATAAAAAATAGGAAGATAAAATGGTAAATATAAATCTAAAAAGAGGGCCCTAAACCATTGAAATTCACTCATGAAGTGTTTTGTAACTTTCTGATTCTAGAATATCTAGGGAAGAAACTGTCAAGAGAAAAATAACACCAAAATTCAATCACCAAATTCAAATAATTTCCAAACCAACTCTTTTTTAATGACCCCTATCACCCCTTCGAGTGGTGACTGCAGATGCGGACATCGGCGCCAGCTGTGCACTGAGGCCTCCAGTGCTGCACAAGTTCCTTCCTTTGTGAGAATAGCTTTAGGGGGAGACGGATACAAAATCACCTCCTGGGAATGGGGGGGAAGGACGCTGTGGCATCTCACCTCAATTGCCACACTCTGCATTTTGGGGCACTTATATGTCTGAAATTTTCAGCTTAACCTCATTCCCTTCCAGTGTCTTTAAACAACCTCATTCTTTCCCTTACTCCTGCTAAGCCCCCTGCCTGACTCCTGTGCTTTCCTGCCCCATCTCCCTCCCTTCCCTTTGGAAGCCCCTCCTCGGGCAGCCACATTGTGCCTTTATGGCACTTGCCCCCCACCCTCTCCCCCAGTGGGGTAGCACAGGGCTTTAGACGGTGCAGAGGCTGAGGGGTCCTGTCCATCCTTCACAGCCCCACTGGGCCCTGCCCGGCACATCCTTTCCCTTGTGCATCCACCAGCAACTCTCCCAAACCCCACCCGCGCTCCCAGTCACAGAGTCAGCACACAATGGTCGTGGTGAGACACAGGATGCAGACCCCGCCTGCCAAGCACAGCCACCCTGCGCCCACCTGAGTGTCCTCAAAGCTTGGGAATGTCCACTTCCTTAAATCAAGATGTCTGTGATGCCAAAGCCATCCTTGTGCTGTAGCGTTTAGAAAATGTGAAGAAAATGCAATTTAATTAAATAATAGAAAAATCCATCTAATTTTGTCTCTTTAATTTGTAATGAATTTATGGAGTTTTAAGTATAATTTTTTCACACCAATTGAAAAAATTCAAAAGGATTTCTACAAACCCTTTCCCAGGGATCTGTGGCTCATGGATCTAGTGCTGCTGGGTCTCAGGGCTTGGTCCTGCCCGCACCCTCCCCCTTCCCTCTCTGCCATTGCCCCACTCAGGAAAGGGGCAGGTGGGCTCCACAACAGAGAACATGGACGTTATCGGGCCTGAGGGTCTGTAAGATTGATTCCCAACTCTTCACATTTTGGCCCATACTCCTTGTTTTTGATTCTATGCTTCCAAGTTCTCTGGGATGCTATCAAATTTTTCCTTTCACTTCTAATAATATGAATGATCCCAAATAATTCCAAACTACTTTACATGTATTCCTCACAAAATCCCAGAGTTGAATATTGTCATCAGCCTATTCTGCAGATGAGAAAACGGAAGCATGGGAACTCAGCGATTTCTCCATGGCCATTCCATAGTAAGTGCAGAGTTGAGAGTTGAACCCACAAGAAAGTGTATATTGCATTTAGGATACCAAATGCTATGCTCAGAACAGAAGTCAAAATCATATTGTAGTGACAAGGTAGTTATGTTCTAATCAGTTTCCTTTTCCTCCATGTCAGATACTCACAGCAGACAGTAGAGAGAAACAGATCCACAGACCACACTGAAAGTTGAAGGCAGAGTGACTGAATGTGTTATTAAACATTCTGATGAAATGTGTTATGTAACCCCTCTGTCCCTGAAAATGTTAAGTTTGGGTTGGCCGTTAGCTCATGTTATTTATAACACAAGGTCAATAATTTGGATCACCTTATCAGCAAACCATCAAAAAAAAAGAAAAGAAGCGTTTGTCTTTTTTCCTTTTGATTACTCTATCTTAAGAACCTAGAACAGGTCCTGGCATACAGCAAGTGCCTACTAAATACGTGTTATGAATCAATGAATGCGTCTGCTTCTCTGTGCCATTCACTGCCCCACACTCAAAGTCACTCTGCATTTGTTTTGTTTTGTGTTTTTTCTGATTACAGAATTATTGAAATTTCATTGTGCAAATTTCTGAAAATATGAAAAAGCATTAAAGAGAAAGTGATAATCTATGGTCCTACCATCTGAAGGCAACAGCAGCTATAATTTTTTTACTGCATATGCATCTAGTCTTTTTCTCGAGGCTTTTAACTTTGCAGCAGGTGGCTCGTACCTTGAGTCTTGCGTTGTAATCTGCTTTTTTAAAATAGCCTTATGTTCTTGGGCCGGCCTGGTGGCGCACTGCTACAGTGCGCCGCTTGGGAAGCGCGGCAGGCGCTCCCGCCGCGGGTTCGGATCCCACATACAGACCGGCCGCTCACTGGCTGAGCGAGATGCGGGAGCAGCACCGAGGGTTGCGATCCCGTTGCCGGTCCCGGTCCGGTGCGGGCGTGACACTGAGGGTTGCGATCCATTGCCGGTCACGAAAAAAGACAAAAAAAAAAAAAAAGGAAAAAAAAAATAGCCTTATGTTCCATGTCACCTGTCATTAACTATTCTGCTCAAGGAAGGAGAGTCAAAGCAAACAAATCCTACCTGAACCTATGGGAGAAAATCAGACAGGGCACTGTTAGCACAGTGTTTGTTTCCATGTGCCGGGCATAAGAAGGCTGGAAGGAATGTTTTATCTTGGAAAACAAGGGCAGAATATCTTACAGGGCTTTAGCAGGAGCAGGGTCACTGGCATTCAGTGAGTTTGGGAAGAGAGGAATAGTCTTTGTGGATTAGCAAATGTTGCTTGCCCCGTCTGGACTTTAATCAAGAGGGGTGGCAGCAACGGAGGTCAGTCCTCAGTCCTTCAGGATCTCCCACCCACCCAAGTGCTGCAGCAGATTTGAGCAGAGCCCCCTCAAGAGATAGGGAGGCAAGGGTCCCAAGACCCTCCTTGCCCACCCTCCTGCCCTGCAGCATTCATAGTTGAGAGGAATTTGAGAGGCTGTTCTAAAACATGATGGCTGTGTGATCATTCCACCTAATGAGTGTAGTGTATTCATCCACTCCTATCAATAACAGTATATTTCACAAATTCTTCTTTCACATAGTGTACTATAATAATTAATTGTCCTCGCATTTAAGTCTGTGTGTGTGTGTGTATATGTTTTACTGCTTTAGAAGAGGGATAGACAATCACCATCAATAGTTGGTAGATGCATTCTATTTTTTTTTTTTTTGATGCATTCTTTTTGATAGACGATTCTCAATCCTGATAACACAGAATTTAACCACTTTCATTTTTAGTTAACAGTCAAGGGAAGCTTACTCACAAACAGGTGGAATCTGAACCTCATTCCTGTTCTTCCACTTCTTTATATTGGCTTTTCTTTAACTGTTACCATTTTCTTTCAATTTCCCCAAGCCAAGGATACAGTTACTTTATACAACACACTGTGTTAGAAAGTAACTGGTCTCTCAGTTCAATGGAATTGGAATATGTTGCAGCCAGTAGTGGATAAATCTCTGAATTGATGACATTTCATGTTTAAAACTGCTCTAATATCAGCCTTGAGCAAATGAAGTTAAAAAAAAATTGCCCCTTAAAGCATTTTAATGTTACTATTTTATTACAATTAAGTCCATTTTTCAACTCTCTGCTCCACTTTTAACTACCCTTTCACATGACACGTAGCTGTGCCTTTTTCCAACATTAGAAACTGCTATTTTAATCAAGTTTTTACTCTTACACATTTTCCATTCCCAACTTCAATGCTAGCCTGGGGCCGTGCTGGGGCTTTGGGGATGAAAACGTTTGAATCCTACCTTCTTCAATGAACCACATTTTGTTATTCTGGCAAGAAGTGGGAATCTTCACTTCCCTGGAAGGCAGAAGAATAAAGCTGAGTTTCTTTTCCTTTCATGCTCACAGTGCTATCTGAGGCTTCACCACCACCTCCAGCGGCGGCCGAGACTGTCTTTGCTGGGGAGGGTTTAGAAGGAGGACATGGCCCTGAGCCCCCTGCTCCTCCAGGCAGGTGGGCACTGCCCCCCCTCCCTCAGCTGCTTGTGGGCTGTGTCTTCAGCTGAGGGGAGAGGGATTTGGACTTTTCATAAGAGAGAGAAAGAAGCTACAGATAAATGTTTTAAATGAAAATAGTCTTAATTCTTTAACATCTGATTAGACATCTCAGGACGCAGTGGCAGGAAGTTTGGGAGAAATTAACAAATTACACAGTTGGAAGAGAGAATGGGGGAAAGGGGGAGAGATGTTAATTTTTGTAAATATTTGGAATTGATCTTTTTAATGTACATGCGTAGTTTTTCTGACAGATGGAACTAACATATTATGGTTTGATTTGATTTAATAGAGCTAAGTAAGAAATTGTCCATTCCCTGACTACATTCATGACACAGTAACCTGGTTTCTATCTCACTCTCCTCTCTGAGATGTGTCCTCTCACAGGCTGAATTCAACTCACAGATGTAGGAAGAACGTGGCTGAAGAAAAGTTGCAAAGATTTGGGGATTTGGGGGATGATGGGATCAGTTGAGAATTCCATCAATGCTCTGTTAGCCCGTGTGTTTGAATCTTTTCTCTCCTTCTCAGGATGTCTTGTTTTTTCTTTTCTACCTAGTTTCTTCTAACTCTCTTCCTCTCTTCCTTATAAATGCCCCTAGTGATGTGGTATCTTAATCAACACGAATGTTGCTGACTGGCTAGCATTTAATAATGAGGCAATGGGTCGGGAAAATGAGAGGAGGCCTGGAAACTAGTCTTCAAGAACGTTCCATCTGCTTCCTCAGACATTGCCTCATCTTCCTTCCTAACTGAGCAGCAGAGCACAGGGACCCTGTGGCCATGGGTGACGGGGTGATGTGTGAAGCGTGTGTTTAGGGGAACAAAGGACCCCACTCACAGCTGTGATCCTGTGCCCATGTGAGAGGAGAGGTGGAGTCACAAGAAGAAATAGAAATGAAAACCTGGAGAGCCTGGGGATTCTGGGGAGGTGGAGCGGGAGCAGGAAAACTGTGGCTTCCTTGAGGTTGTCCCCAGCCCTCTCAGCAGGCTGCACATCCCTCACACCAGCATCTTTTGTCACAAGCAATGCTGACTGGCAGTGCCCCGCAGGGGAGGCTGCACCAGCTCTGGACCTCAGTCCAGGCCTGGGAGCTCTCACCTCTCAGCAAGTCACTCACTTGGAAAGCAGGGTGCCAACCAGACATGTCTCCAAAGGTTAAAGATTAACTCCTTTATGCTAAAATATTCTCGGAGGAAATGGGTTTTAATCAAAGTGTAAGGAAGAAGGGTTTAGATAAAAGGCTATTGAAAGCATGAATGTCATTATCAAAACAAAAAACCAAGAGAAGCCATATAATTGTTTCCACCAGTTTAAAAGAAAAGAGTATGTATGCATTTCTGTATGAAGTCTGTCCTCACTCCCAGTGCCTTCACACACACATACATGCAAACATGCACATACACACACCCACACACATGCACACGTGTAGGCACATATACACACGTACATAAAAACATTCTCATGAGTGCACACATATACATACATATGTGTACACACATGCAGACATGCATATATGCACAAGCCTGTTCATACACATATGCACGTGTCTATATGTGTATTCACACATATACAAATGTGCACGTCACACATATACATATATGTGCACACATACACATGCACACATAAACATGGACATATACACATGCACATATGCAAACTTGTATGCATGTACACACATGAACACTCACACATGCACATGCACACACTCATATGTAAATACACATGCACATAGTCTGTCTCACAATTGCACACATGCACACATATACACACGTGTGTCCTCTCACACAATGCACATACATGTGCACACACGTGCACTCTCACACATGCACCTTTGCTCCTACCCTCCTCTGCCTCATGCATCTCCAGCTCTCTCACCACATAGGTATATTTAGAGACTGTGTAATGAACACATAATAAATAAATGAATGACAGAATCAGTGATAAGGACGGCCCTGGCATGGGTGGCTTGCTTGGGGAAGGGAAGAAAACTGTCCTCGTGCACCTCTGTTGATGGTGAGAAAGCTGAGGCTCTGACACATGGTCCGATGCACACCTGCTGCACAGCTAGTGGAGATGAGGCCCAGGGCCAGGCAGTCCGGCCAGTCCCACAGGCTCAGCTCTGTCCAGGAGAGAGGTCTCTGCACTCACCCGCAGGGCAGGGCAGGGGGTGCCTTTGTTTTGCAGATGCAGAAACTGAAGCTCAGATGTGGTTGTGGGTGAGCCCATGCACATATCAGCTCCCTGCGGCTCAGGCCGCTGCTGTTTCTGCAGTACAGAATCCAGGAGGAGGCACCGCCCACACCTGCGGACCACGGCCTCAGATCGCAGTTAGCGCTCCGGAGGTCCGGAGAGTGTGGGACGCCGTCCAGGGCAGACTTCATACAAAAAGGAGCCTCAGGACACACACGGCAGCAGCCAGCCCCAGCTTTCCACCCACGGGCCAGGCTGTGAGCAGCTGTGGGAAGACCCAACTCAGCTCCTTCCCGCTGCCTGCAAAAGTTGGGCTGAAAAATGTACATGTGCTTGACCTGTTTCTTAATTGTCCACAATGTACCTTACATTCAGTTCCCTCTATTTCAAAGTATGTTTAATAGGATTGATCGATTTGAGTGTTGATTGATAGTCTATTTACTGGCCCAGGATAAGATGAGCTTGGTTTACCAAACTGCAAAACATGGACGCCACAGTCCCTACCAAATATCTCCACAGCATTGGCTTCTCTGTGCTCTTGACGTGGATAAATTCTTAGTGATAAGAACGTTTAACTGTCGTAGGTGTGTACATGGAGTCCATAAGGCCCAATCTGTGTTCAGTTAAAGGCCAAATAACAGTTAAAAATTGGCACCCAGAAGATAAAATAAGCATATACATTATCTATACTCCATTGACCCTTACAAAAGATTAATTGTATATTCCACCCAACAGTTTGCAAGAGGATGAATTCACTAAATAGCATTTGCTGTAATTAATATATGAAATGCTTTGCTATTCATAAGTATGGATTTCAAAAGCTTTGAATTTCACACCAAGAAGTGAAGCTTAATCACTATTTCCTTGTAGATAATATATGTAGTAAAATTGTACACAGAATGTTTTAGAGAAATACTCTGTGGAATTAAATCTAAACAGAAAGATGACTGCTCTAATAGTAATCAAACAAGTATGGGACATTTGCATGGCATGTACCTCAATGAGATGTACAACATTATATTAAAATATTGAGGGCTTCAAGAAGTCCTTTAGTAAAGAAAGGCTGAGGTCTTCCTGAGGCCGTTTGGCTAAAGAATCATTTATCTGCACAATGCCTGTGCCCATTCTGCAGAGCTAAGGATTTGTGGTGCATACTTTGGGAAACCCCACAGAGTGGACCAGTATTACTGCACTACCAGCCTGTTTGAGGGCAAGACACAGCTGCTTATCAACTCTTTAAAAATAATTTTGGAAGTAAAGAGACACTACACAATGCCTTAATTTATTCTTTAAAGGGGATTTCAAGCAATGTATTATTTTTCTTATATTTCCGCAATATAACTACCAGAGAAATTTGAAATTATTTTTCTTTTAATTTAACCTTGTAGGGGTGAAGGGAATTTTTTCCTCCCCTCTGAAGGTCTGCTGAAAAGCATTGACAATAGACAGATTAGCAGGAGAAAAGGTGTACAAATTTATTAATGTGCCAACGCACATGGGAGCCACACAAAATATGAGACTCGAAGAAGGGCCCGATGGCTGATACTTAGATATCCTCTCCATAGGCAAGAGGGAGACCTGGGAATGTAGGCAATTTTGAGGGGTAGTAAATGATTTTCAGGGGAACTGAATGAGACCAAAGGGCAGAGAGTTGCCTGGGACTAAGTTTCTCTGAGCTCTAGAGAAGGTGGTGACAAATTGCAGGAAGGTGAGGGGCCAAATTCCACTGTGAGCAAAGGTTGTCTCACTGTGCAGTTAAAGTCTCCCAGGCAATCTCCCAGAGTTGCCCTCGGAAGACTAGACAAAAACCCTACATGGGTGCAGTGGGGACTTTTAGTCTTTCCTCTTCTCTAGTGCTGTCTTCCTTGGTTATTTGATGAGATTCCTAGAAAGGATTTTTTTTTAAAAAGAAGTTTTCCTCAATCAGATAAGGGAATTGCCAGAAAGAGCCCCTCCCTGTGCATGGGGGGAAGAGGAAGCTAGGAAGTCCTCAGTTCTGGGCAGCTTTCCCAATTTCCTTGAATTAAAAAGGGCTCAGAACTCCAGAGCCCCGAACTTTGGGGTGTAGTCCTCTGAGCCCACAACCTCTATGTATTTCACCTCTGCAATGGTGTTGTGGGTCAGCATGCAAAAGAGGTGATATTAGCATCTGGAATGAGACACATTTATCACCAGGGTTGCAAGAATCAAGAATGAGTGAATTTCAGTGTCCTTTAGAAGAATTTTATCATCTCTGAATCTACCATTAATTTTTTATATGAAAGCAATATCACAGGTTGTTTTAAAGTGAATTCTAAAAGGTGTCCAATAGGAAAACTGTCTTTATTTGGTATGCTAGGTTACCGTTTTGCATTATATTTTGATCCTTCTACTCTATAAGAATGATGTCAAAAATGAGAGAAGTTGGGGCCGGCCCGGTGGCGCAATGGATAGTGCGCCGCTTGGGAAGCACGGCGGCGCTCCCGCCTGAGGGTTCAGATTCCACATACAGACCGGTTCCCGCTCACTGGCTGAGCGAGGCGCGGGAGCAACGCCGAGGGTTGCAATCCCGTTGCCGGTCCCCGGTCCGGTACGGGGGCAACACTGAGGGTTGCGATCTGTTGCCGGACACGGAAAAAGACAAAAGACAAAAAAAAAAAAAAAAAATGAGAGAAGTTAAAATACTCTAGGGTGGTGGTCTGGGGCCCTGTGTATAGTCTCGAGCTCTTCTTACCTCTTACCGCTGCACCACCTGACAATAGCCAAGCAAGTTCGCCTACAAGGCTAGACGTGGAGACCTTAACATGCCACTTAGTCTCCCCAGACTCAGGTTGCTCATCTGGAAAATGAGAAGCTGGGATGGGTTTTTTCTAAAGCCCCTAGCAGGTTAGAAATCCCAGGATTTTACACTCCCCTGTGCTCCCACAGCCTTCAACTGTAGACAAAGCCATTTGCTCCATAATTAGAGATAAAGGGCTTAGCAAATACCTAAGAGAGTTTACACGCTGGTGCCGATGAGTTTCAGTCATGTGTGGGTGATGATATCAAATCCTTCCCTCTAGGTAGGGAAGAGTCTTCCAAAGACTGAAGGCTTTGGGACCACCTCCTGGAGAAAGGGGAAGAGAAAAAAAGAGACACAAATTTATTAAAACCAGTTTCTTGAGCTCGAGAACGTGTGGATGAATAAATCTAGTCTTGTCTAACATCCCAACTAAAAAGTCTTCAACTATTTTGGGTGGACAAAATACAGTCTTGAGTTCAAAATACTTCCATCCTGTTATTAATGTACCTTAGCAAATATCATGGCCATATTTATCCTAATGGTCTATTTTATTGTACATATTTATTTATTTATTTGCTTATTATTTTAAGATAAAATGATTGTGGCCCTGCAGCAGATAAACAGAGAGGCATTTATTTTAGATAGCCCCCATCAGAAAATCACATAATTACAGACATATGAGCATCTGATATGCATATTTTACCCAAGTTTCTTCCTCAACTGCTCTCATTATGTTGAAAGGGAGGCACACATCCTCAGTCATCTCAGCATTTTTTTACTGCAATCCTAAGACTTAAGCACAAAAGCGTCCCAACTGCACTGGACACAGCCCTGGAGAAGTACCTCTCATTCACAGGGGCTGACTCTGGAAGTCACCCAAGGCCAGAAGACACTGTGGACTCAGCAGGTTCCATGCAACCTCCTCTCCAGCCAAACCTGTCTTTATCATTATTGAACAACTTTCCTCCTCTGAGTTTTTTGGGAAATTATTTAAATAAATCCAAGGGAGAGATGCCTGCACAAATTAAACCAATGTTATCATTTTCACAGCACTTCATTAGAGAGAAATGAGTCTCTACTATTAATTTTAAATGTTGATGCAGCACTTCACACGTGATGCTTTTGAAATCTGACTTCTACTCATCAGCCACTGTAGCTCTCCAATGACAGGAAGTATTCACTGCCTAAGACCAGCAGTTCATGGGATTCAGATTCATTTGTTAAGAAAATTCTAATTACCGAGTCCTCACTACATGCCAGGCACTGTGTCAGACATCAGGGATATAGCAGTAAGGGCCATAAATGTGCTTTCCTCTGAAACTTAAACGTATTTGAAATGGCAGACATGAATCAAACAGTCAAACACACACATATGAGTATTTAGAAATGACCTCAAGTCTGAGAAAGAACGCAAAACCAAGAGTGTTTTGAGGGGACAGCAGAAATGGCATCAGAGCTGCTATCTGAGCAGGACATGGCACAAGCCCACACAGAGTTTGCCCCCATGTGCCTTACTTGTTCCTAGCAGCCACTTAAAAGACTCAGAAGAAATGGGTGAAGTTAGTTTGCACAGTACGTTTTATTTAGCCCAGTAGATCCGAATGCTGTCCTGTAGACATGTAGTCAGCATGAGACATTGTGAATGGAGGCTCTGCACGTGATCTCTGTGTGTGTCTGTGTCCCGATCTCCTCTCCTGATAGAGACCCCAGTCAGACCAAGTCGGGACCCACCCACATGACCTCATTTTTCCTTAATCACATTTTTCAAAACCCTGTCTCCAACTATAGTCACATTCTGGAGATTAGGACCCAACACATGACTTTTGGAGACACAATTCATCCCTTGTGGGCAGAATGTCTGGGGCACAGATGGGAGCTGAGAGGTGGGCAGGGGCAAAACCTGCCAGCTTTCATCAGTGTTGAGTGGACGGGGTTGGATGTGCATTCAGGTAAGACCTCTGGCTGCAGGCTGGAGAAAGAGCTATTGAGGTGCAGGAGCACAGAGACAGGCTGAGAGGGGACGCGAGTGTGTGCGGGGTGGGGGATAGGGGAGGAAGGTCTAGACGGGTTGGGGAGGGCACCCAGGAGGCAGTCAGCAGGCCCTGGGGTGCCGTGGACATGGGGCATGAGGAGCAGGGTGATGTTCCACACGAAGACAAAGAAAGGAAAGAGAAACGAGGAACGAGCAGAGGTCGCCTTTGCCTCTCTGCCTTCTTTTCTTTCCAGTTGCTTTCAACTAACCTCCGGGAACCCCTTGCCTCCTCAGAAGGACCGGCACTCAAGTAAGCCCTGTGAAATTCTCACACCTATCGTCAAATACAGTATCTGGAGCTCCGCGCCTCTTCTCTGGGGACCCCACTTACCACCATGTCTACAACCTGATTCAGGGCTTTTTACTTCTTAACAAAACTGCTTCAGATCAGCAAGAATGCATCAGCACACGACAATCTGTGTTTAATATCCTGCAGCGGATATGTCAGAAGTTGCTAACATCCAAAACGGCTTGCTCACATTTAATTAGGTATCAAAACAAGGCTTTCTGCTACCGTTTCTTGTGCAGGAAACTACCATCATTAAGACTCCACCCTGCACAAGCTCCTACAAGCTGGGTGAGTAAGCTGCAACTTAGCCCTGTGGCACTGGCTGCGAATTCTCAAAGGAAATTAATCTCTCGTTTCATTTGCCTTTTTTTGTCGTGACTTTTGTCCAAAAATAGCTAGTATTTTTGTATGTAATTTTATGTTTTCTTTCTACACTTGCCAAATCTTTGATATCAGCAAAATCTTAGGTAAGCAGGCTTTGCCAAGGAAGTTTGTTTCTTTCTAAAGTCATTGTTTCTTTGATAGTGGACTCCAACTGTATTATTTAGAAAATACCTCAGAGATGCAGGAAAAAACACACCTACCTAATTGTGGAGGTAAATGCTATTTAGTGGGCAATTTAACACTGCCTGAAATCTACATAATCCTAACCCAACAATTCCGTCTAAATATATGGTGCATACATTTGCATGCACATGCATATATGTGACAGCTAAGACTTTGAACAAGTGTGCTCACTCACTGCAGCATTTATTGAGAGCAAAACCCTGCTGCAGACCACCCGAATGCCCATCAAAGGAGACGTCAAATGAGTTGTGGTGCAGCCTTGCTGTGGGATATTTTCTGTCCATAAAGACAGTAGGGAGGGCCTGCGTGTGCTGAGGGGGATGTTCTCTGAAACACATTGCTGAGGGTCTTGTAGTAAAGCCTCTTCATCTCCTCTGCTATGCGGACACATGTGACCACGTGCGTTAAGGACTGCAGGAAGACACAGACATTACTGGTGTTGGTCTGGGGTGAGGGTACTGAGGAAGCAATGTGACTTATTTTGAAATATACATAATTGTATTCTTTGTGAACATGTGTTTGCCTTGTAAGTACTGTTATTTGATGTTGAGTATTGTGAAAGCTCCAGCAGTCTCTCCACTTCAGGAGCAGACGTGGCAGCAGTGCAAAAGCTTCTGGAAACCTGCTGTGGTGTCTGCCCCTGCTCGGGAACTGGTGCAGCGGGGCTAAGGCAGAGTCAGGGCTAAGTTAAGTCGCCCTGTCTTGAATTAAACCAGTCAGTGGGCTGTTACCTTGTATTTCTAAGCCCATTCATTTAATGAGTAATCACCCCCAGTTAATTTTTATTTTGTTGAATTTTTTGCAGAAGGGGGATAGACGTAGGGACTGAGTGCATGTGAAGTGAGAATTGGGGGACCAGGCAGGATGAGGGGATGTCCCCAGCCGGCTCCCTGCTTTCCCTCCCAGGACATTCTGCAAGGCTCAGGTGATGCCTCTCTCCACAGGCATGGGCTCCTGTGAGAGACCCCTACTGCCCCGGGAATGTGCATCCGAGTGCTGTCTGCAGAATGGAGGTCTGGGGTCCTCCAGCCACTTGCCGCCCACTTGGATGTCTGTGAGCTCAAACAAGACTCTCCTGAAACAGATGAGGGGGCTCTGACAGGAGAGCAGGGAGGTGCCAGAATGTCCCCAAACCCCAGAGCTGTGCATCACCAGGGAGGGCCTAGACCTCATCCCCAGGAGAGGGGACCATGGGGGCCGTAGGGCGTGAGGTCAGTCATGGGTTAGGGTGATCAGAACAGCCGCCAGCCTGACCTCGACTTAACATCCACTTTCTCCACAGCTGCTCACATCCAAAAATCAACATCAGAGCTCTCACCGCCTTATGTCCTCCTGCCCAGACAGACATCGGACAACCTGCGCCGTGGGGTGGGAGGAGGTCACACAGTTTTACTTAAAATAATTGTGTTTTGAGGCATTCCTCCACCATATCTTCAAAGAGAAATCATGACACTATAAGCAAAGAGCCATCTGCTCAGAGCCTTTTTAAAAGGAGGCTGTGAATTTAATGGCACATGTGACATGCAAACATTTAAACTCCTCTTTAGAACTGTCACTTTATATGAACTGGTGACTTTAATATTTTCTTACTCAGACTTCCTTAATCTGGAAAACTGTGGAAGCGAGTGGGCAGGTGGGCAGCGTAGGTGGGTGGCCCTCTTTGTTCACCAAGGGAGTAGGTGCTGCACCTGTCCCCAAGCCCACAGAGTCCCCACACGGCTCGTGGCTGGGCTGTCCCTACCGCTCACTCAGCCAACACCAAGAATCTTTAAACTCTGAGCAGGAAAATCCTTGTCACAAAAATTTTCCTTTACAGAGAAAATTATACCATTATTTAAATAATTTAGTGCATGTTATATTTATTATTACAAATTTATTTTATGAATCAAATTTATAACTTTACTGTCTCATAAAAATCAATCAAGGAGAATAATGAGGCTGTTTTTGGAGCACCAAATTCTAAATGTGAGAATTTTGGATAGCAGCTTTACTATGATGTTAGCTTCAGATTCAATCAACTCCCACAGAGAGTTGTGCTAAGAATAATGATCGTGCTTTCAGAGATAACTCAAAATTCAGGAGACTCTTCTTTTAAGCAGATATAGGAGGAGAAGCCTCCTTCTGGAGTCCACATCCCAGTAGCTCCACGACCACACCAAGGAGGGCAGGATTCAGGCTCATAGGCAGTAGGATGTAAGTAGGTGTAAAAAAATGTAACGTCTTCATTTTAGACTTTGACCATGGTTAATCAGCTGAAACTTTCGCATGTCAAAGTTCAACACATTTTTTGTTTCAGATGATCATCATTTGTGAGCATGATCAACAATAAACATTTATTATTCTTACTATTGTATTAATAATCATATCCTTAATTACATAATTAGTATTATAATATTATTATTGTGACCACTACATAAAATTGTCCATGACACACATAGCCTCCAACCTTAAAGTGTGCGCGGCTTAATTAGCAAAATAATGCATGCATGCAGAGTCAGGCTGGGGTGTGCAAGAGCCCGGGCTAATTGTGACGTGGAAGCCCACTTCCTTCCTGGCCCTGTGTGCTCCCTGCCCCTGTGATGAGTGTGCAGCTACTCCTGGAGGACAGGTAGGCTCCCTCAGCACCCCGCAGCCGTTGTTTCTTATCACCTAAACACCAGTGGACCTTCCTCTAGTTCTACGCAAATTAACTGCTCAACAATTTCATGATTGCAAAAGCTTGCAGCAGCTGTAGCTTTCAAACTATGATTACTTTAAACCTATTTGGTTCTAATTCCCAGCACATGACCCTGTCTTTGTTCAACTCGATCAACTCATTCCAGCCAGTTTGTAAGCGAGCCATTCATGCACTCCACGCAACTGTCTGCACAGGCCGCAGAGAGGCCACCACAGCCCCGCTCCTGCACCTGCTGTCAATGATTCCACCACCCGCACCAGCCCTCACATTAAAGGGCTGTTCCCACTAACTAGCTCCTATTTGTTTCTGTTTTGTTTTTCTAGAGATTATCTTAAGAGGTAGGTGAAAAGTCTAATAGCCCTACAGTGCCAAGGTTTATTTCACTTAGATGTTTGTCCTTTCAGGCCTGATTCAATTAAAAAAGAAAAAGAAGGAGGAAGGATTAAGAGAAGAAATCCTGGGAAAGTTGAGCAGTTTTGCAAGGGTTTGGGGGACTGTCGAATGCAGGTAAACCTCACAATGCAGTCCTTGCCCAATGCAGTGTGGAGGTGACTGGGCTCTGGTCAGCCCAGCGCACACTTGACCTTGCCACAGGAGGGGCCAAAGCCCCCTCCGCCACCCAGCAATCTCCAGGGTGTACACGTGTATTTTATGTAATGATTCCTCTCAGGAGCCTTGTTTCAGCCAGCATAGGTCTGGGCAGGACACTTCGGATGTTAGCATTTCTTTTAAAGGGGTGTGATGCTCATTGTTTAAAAAGTAGTGAAATCTTCCTCCTAAGCCGTTCTGTTGGATTTGTGCTGCTCACAAAGTTTAAAAGGTTAGTCCACATTTTCAAATAGAAAGCAAAATCATAACTGCTTTGAATTATCTTTTATGTTTAATTTTGTAAGAAAATAAGAATGTTTCAAAATTTGTTTCAAGGTCTAAATTTTCTCAAGGACTTGGCACTTTCTAAAAATATATTATTTTATTGTGTGATCTCTTAAGTCCATGTATGTTATTTAGAATTCTGTGTATAAGGCAAGAGGCCCCGAAAAGAGAAGGCAGGAAAAAGTGGAGCTGTGGCTGTGGGATCGTGTGCTTGTCACACAATGCCTGAGATCGATCCCGTCGCCGTCAAAAGCCAAAATTTCAGCAAATTTAAAGATCTTAATGGGCTTATTCATGATTCTAGAGTCAGTCAGCCCTCAGAACCAGAACCAGTTCAAAGAACACAGGAGCTTCAGCATGGTCAGTCATGGATGGACAGGATGTGACGGCAGAGACGGCAGGACTGGGGACAGGCTTTCACCTCACTAAGCCAGCCGGCCACCGCCAGTGGCTGACGCTCAGCTGCTTTGTTGACAGAGACTCAGTCACTGGTCACAAGATACAGTCCTGAGTGAGGGTCCCCGTTAGCACACCTACCAGGCCAGCTCACAGTTCACCACCACAGACGCAAGCATGAGGTGTCCTCAGGCTTAAATGTAATTTAGCATCAACCAGTGAGTCAGGACGACAGTGACATGGACATTTCCTGGTGATTGCTGCCTTCTCTGTTGTCTCTCTGTTTCTGTCTCTATCTCTGTCTTTGTCTCTGTCTCTCTGTCTCTGTCTCTGTCTTTCTCTCTGTCTCTGTCTCTCTCTGTCACCCTTTGGTGAAACCGGCTTTTACTGTTTGCCAAAACCTGATCTGTCTCAGTATCATTTAACGGCTAAAAGCAAAACAAAAAATAGTTTAGGGTTTATTAAATAATCAATGTGTATGGCACAGGCGTGGTTAAAAAGTAGTTAAAAAGCTGTTTCCATGTGATCAGATTTTAAACGTTTCACTAAGTGCAACAAGAGAAAAGAGAAACTCAGAACTTTCTGCAACCCAGTTCTGACATTCTCACACTTATTTCTGGTCTTATCTAAAACAGAAGTTTAAGGGAAATGGCCATAGTCATTATTGTCGTAGTCCACTCACTCTTTCCATCTGAAAAGTTTCATGGATGTCGTTATGTTACTCTCCGTAGAGAGACCTGTACAGAGGTAGACAGACGTGTGTGTAACTACACACACACACATGCATACTTTTCTCAGCACAAAATTCTACTTTGAATCTTTTGACAAACATGTCAGAATTCAGTGCTTGTCTGAGTTCTAAAACATATATGTATTTAGGGTTTCTTACAGGTTCTCAAAGTTTAAATGCACTAAGAAAATATTTAGTAGCTGAGAAAAATGTCTCCAGTGTTCCTCTGTCTTCTCAAAAAATTTTTCTCAGGAAAAAAAGCCTAGTTTTCTGTCATGGATTTCAGAAGGACATTATTCTGGACTTAATCTCTTAGAGTAGCATAGATGGAGTTTTCTTCCATGCTTTGGAGAATCATTCAGAAGTTTACTTCTCATAGTTAAATTCATTAGAAAGTGTCCTAAAATGCATTTTCACTGCTTAAAGAGGTACATCTCAACGTCTCTTTTTGACCACAGCACACAAACTTCCACACTAGGATCTGAAATTTTGACACATTGACAGGGGCTTTCTTGAAATGGCCCAAGCAAGGCAGCCCCTCTCGGCGCGTAGGACGCACTCACAGTGTGCACTGCCCGGGCCTGCCTTGCCGTGGGTCCCACGTCCTCACATTATCTTTGCTGGTCTGCATTCCCAGCTCGCCCCAACTAAGCTGTCATTTCCACAATGATTACTCTGGAAACAGTCACAATATCTCTCCTCCTTTCTGTCCTCCTCAGGGTTTCAAACTACGATGAGTATGTAAAGTTATCCCACTGCACATCTGTCATTATGATCTGGCTTGACTCGTGGTTAGGGCATTGCTGAAGCTGGCACTAAAACACCAAGTGCTTTCCCCCTGTTGTCTGTCCTATACCCAAAGACAGTGACCGAGAATAAACTGATTCTGCTTCCTGCCTGGACCCATCTCTTGGGGTGTGGCCACCGACATCAAGAAACTCGTGAGGAGCTGGCTGCTGCTTAATGTTTGGTAACTACAAAATATTTATAGCCACTCACTGGTGGATGAGGTGAGCTCTGAACCTGGACGGACATTTGCTTCTCTTTCTTCCTTTTGAAAAAATTTAGGCAGTGTCAAGGCGATTTTGTGTGGCCGCTTCTTTCTGTACCTTGCTTCCTCCTTCTAGAATCATGTTCTAAAAGTGGCATTCACCGGGTCAGTTTGCATTCCCTATAAATATGCAAATTGAATGTTCTCAGAAATAAGGTTTAATTTAGAACCAAAAGATGCATAAGCCAGTGGGAAGGTGAATTGTATCTCGGTAGGAAAACCTATTTGTAGTTATGTAAACATGCACAAATATCCCACTGTTCTCACCTGTGAGTGAGCGATAATGTATATCTCATAAGAAAATTATGGAAAACATGCAACATGATATATCTAAGCGTTAATTATCTCTGCTTCCACACAAATAAACCTATGATTACTTGCAGCATTTGGTAACAATGTGCTTCTTAAACACAATTCCATAGTCACTTTTTTGTCTTAAACATTTGGGCCTGTATTTTAAATATCAGAGGCTGGCCTGTGTAAGGTTTTACCAGCCCCTTGCTTTCCTTTCCACGGTACTTGCCACTATAACTCTGAATGCAGCGATAACAATTCCACCTCAAGTGGGTCTTCATTCCCCACTGATTTGAGCATCCTTCCATTTTAGTCCATATGTGCTGTTTAAATTTCTTAGAGTCAGTCTAATGTCCTCAACCCCTCTGGCTGATGCACTTAGCAAGTGCATCTCCCACACACTTCCCCCAGTCTCGCAGGTGGGGGCCTGTGGACACCACAGAACATGTGTTGACCCCTAAGAAGCAGCTGACTGAAATGAACTGCAGGTGGAGACTGCGTTGGCCTGCAGAAATGATAGTACCTGGTCCTGTTTAACGCCAGGTCAAACAGAAGGGAATGACTGACCTAGGAAAGAGAGCAGGCTGCTAAGTCACACTTACGATTCTTCTTATTTTTCTGGTTTGGGGTCATCTTTGGTTGGGTGGTTGGTTTTTAAGACAGAACTTCAGGTGATACCTTCTGCAGATACTTTTTCACATGATTTCCTTCCAAGCTACTTCCTTAATTTATTGAACTTTTGGCAAATTACTTGATTCCTATTTATCTAGTTGAAAGTCCAACTTGAGCTCCCAAGCAGCTCCATGGAGAACACTAAAAAACCCTGACTGTGTGGGCCGGCCCGGTGGCGCACTGGATAGTGCGCCGCTTGAGAAGCGCAGCGGCGCTCCCGCCCGAGGGTTCGGATCCCACATACAGACCGGTTCCCGCTCACTGGCTGAGCGAGGCGCGGGAGCAACACCGAGGGTTGCGATCCCATTTCCAGTCCCCGGTCCGGTACGGGGGCAACACTGAGGGTTGCGATCCCATTTCCGGTCCCCGGTCCGGTACGGGGGCAACACCGAGGGTTGCGATCCCATTTCCGGTCCCGGTCCGGTACGGGGGCGACACTGAGGGTTGCGATCCATTGCCGGACATGGAAAAAGACAAAAAAAAAAAAAAAAAAAAAAAAAAAAAACCCTGACTGTGGCGTGGTTGCATGGGTCCTTATTTCATGTAGTCTCTGCCACGTCCATGGGCTATTGGCTTCATGCCGCCGTCTCAGCAGATCTTCGGTGCCCAGCTCCCTTTCGTTGCTCCACTCTCTTCCATCTTGGTGGAGTTCCCGTCCACCTGTTTTGCACCTGAGACTCTTCCTCCATGAGTCAGGTGAAATGATCACCATGGAGAAGTGCTCTGAAATCCGCATTAGACATCACTGTATGCTAGCACCTAGGGCATCACATGGCTCACAAATATGTGTCTGTTAAAAAGAGAATGCTGTATTCTGGCTGAGGGCACTGAAGCTTAGGGGATTTCATTTTGCCATCACCTGCTGTTTCCAGCAAGGTCCTTCCCAGGATATCCCTTTCCTTCATAAACACCCACGCTAGTTCATTCTGTGGTTTATCCACATGTCCTTGAATCGCTGGTTTGACTTACTGCCTTTTTACTCGGGATTCACTGGCTGGGTGTCTTTTGCAAGAAATCAGACCCAACACCCGAGCCTCACTGGGTGACCTTGTTTGATGGCATATGAAATAAATGTTAGCAGGCTCCATTAGGAAGGTGGAGTGGCTTGTGAGGGTAACAAAAGCCGCAGAGCAGACCCTGGGGTCTTTGGAGAGCTTCAGCTCACTGGGGAGCTGCAGAACAGTGGAGCTCTCAGAACCTCACAACCATCCAATTCAGTCACCTCATTTTACAGGTGAGGAAATTATGACCCTGAGGCCAAACAATTTGCCCAAAGCCACTCAGATAATTTATGGCAGAGCCAGGACTAGAATCTACGTGTCCTAATTCCCAGGTTAGGGCTTTTTTTTTAACTATATTATTCTGCCTCTTTAAGTTCTGAGCTTTCTTACAACAGGAAGAAATAAAATAGTAATAGTCATAATAATATTTCTTTGTGAATTTTCTTCTACTGGTTGTTGGGGAAGGGACATTAAGAACCAGGCTGCGTGTGTTCTGGTTTGGAATAGGCTGGTCTGAGGAAATGAATTTGAGAGAAATGTATTCTGGTCTGCATGGCTTGGACATAAAAATTATTTCATTGCTACTACAAGGAAAACTTTTTCTCCCTGAGCAAAATAAATCAGTTGAAAAGAAGTCAGGACAATGTGTACACAGGCAGGTATTTCCCACAATTAGGAGACTACTCTTATTCATGAGATTGGGCTGCTATACTTCACGTTACTCCTGATTAGGTAATGCCTTTAGACCTGACATTTTCAACTTCTTTCAGGCCCATTCTGAAGTCGTGATTCCTGAGGAGTCCTAACCCCTAGTTTGTTGATACTCAGCCATCACTATGTGCATGTGAACACTGTGTTCCACTATGGAGTGGCCAATTTCTGGTTAAAAAAAAAAAATTTAAGGTTAGGATGTGATCTGATGTAGATGCAATCCCCTGTTATGGACTTCACAGAATATGGAAGAAGAGTTTTTGTTTTTCAAATTTATGTGCGTATCCTGAAAACTCACCCTGTGCCTGGCATAACCAGCTGTGCTTGTTATATTGAGTTACCTCTAGCAAAAGAGCAGTATCAGTCAATTCCATCCTGCCATTTCCATAGCAGATTGTTCAAGCAGAGTCGTCCTGGAGATTTGGGAGGCAGTAACAGATGGAAGGTGAGCTTTTCTCTAATAAAGCAGTAAATCTCCTCCCTCATTCCTTCCTTCCTTCATCCAATGCATCTTTATTGGGAATCTTTGATATCAAATGCTGTTGGGAAAGTGCAATGGGCTCTCTCCTCACTTTCAAAAATGCACACGTGTGCAAACATCACGGCATTGTGTGCAGGAAGTAAAGGTCATGGGAGTGAGTTAAAGAGTCCTGAAAGGATAAAAGGGTCAGCCCTGGTTGCAATGACCAGCAAAGACTTTGTGGAGGAAGCCGAGGTCCTTGTGCATGCATGCAGGTCCTTATGCGTATGTGCAGGTCCTTGTGCATGCATGAGGTTTTGATGGGAAAAGGTAGAAATGGGATGAAGGAGGAGATCAAGGTTATTTCAAGCAGGAAAGAAAAATGTAGAGTTGAGGAAGACGTGTGTTCCAGAAACCCAACTACTTTGTCTGACTTATGGATTTTGCACAAGAAAAAGAACATCGATAAATGGGTTTTAAGAAAACAGAGAGAATTGCAACATTGAGAAGGGGGGATTGCTCCCCCAGCATCTGGCTCCGTGTGGCTTGTTCACTTCACCCTAAGCAGCCCGAGTGCACCTGCTTCTGACCAGAGTAGGTTCAAAGGGTGACCCTGACCTTGAGGATATGTAAGTGAGAGAAAACTGAAGTCAGCAAAAGAAATGTCAAGTAGGAAATAACAGAGATGACCGTCGACTAGAGAGAAGTGGACAGTCCAGTGGCCCATGGAGCAGGTATCTCTTCAGTTTGATTTCCCTGTATTCAACCCAAGTGACCTGAAGTCAGAACACTTCCTTGTGAAATTATAGATGATGGCACTATGACATAAATGCTGAATGTGTGCTAGACAATCTGCAACTCTAAAATCTGGAGTCCAGAGTGGTCACGGTGATCTAAACACTGTAACTGAAATGCTCCCTTCTGTGGCCACAATGAGGCATTAACACAAAAATGCCTCGATTAACCAGGTCACAGGAAATGAGGTTTTAAGGGTCTAGGAGTTGCTCTGAGTGGTGCCCGATCACCTTGCCTATAATCAGCCATTCGGTTCAGGACAGATTTCAAACCAAAATAATAGCACAAGGGTAAATCTCTCATTAGTAATTCCATTTATGCAAAATTCTAATTAGCTCTGCTTGGAGAGATATCTGTCTGATGATATGACCGAGCGAGGGAAATAAAGATGCTTTGCTTTTGTGGCCACAGCACAGATCTCCTCTAAGTAGGGCATGCATATAATGTGTCACCCAAACCAGGACACTCTGAAAAGTGGAAGAGGGCACAGTTAATAATCATGCCCGGACCGTAGGCATCAACTGGAACTGCCCAGGCAACCTGGAACTACGGTCACCCCCTCCAAGGACAGATGGTGAAGATTGCTCCTTTCCACCTTTCTTTTCTCCATGGCCTGAGTTATCTTTGGAAAGATGGAAGAGCAAGTGCCCCATATTTGTTGTTTAAAGTGACCTCTCCAGAAATATAGCACAGGATGTGTGTTTCTTATTGTTAGAATTGCCCCAAATCGTGACAGATGGAAGCTCGCAGGAAAGAGACTGGGGAATTCAGTCTCAGTGGCCCAAATGCCTGTGTCAGAGCAGCCCCAATGCCCCAGAGATGTGGGAAACGCTGTCCTCTTCCTCATTTGTGCTAAGAGGAGGCCAGCAAGTAGGACCAGTCCTGGGCACCAGAATCTAGGAGGGACGTTGGCAGGTAGAATGTTGGTGAGAAGCTGTAGGCAGAGGCAGGAACAAGCCACAGGGAGAGGAAGTTTCACAGAGAAACAAGAAAGCTGTGTCCAGGCACTGGAGGGGCTGCAATATGGAAGGGAAGGGGCCACTCCCTGCCAGGACCAGCACCACACACGGAGGAGAACCTCCCAGCTGGAGCTACCCACAAGTGGAGACGCCCTCCGAAAAAAATGAGCATCTCACCATGAAGTATGTCAACTCTCTCACCGTACTGGGACCCATGGAAGGAATTCAAGGTGGATGTATCACCCTCAAGGTCTGTTTAAGCTCTGAGTTTGCAAGGCTTTAGAGGAAAGAAAAATGTACCCAAAAAGGGGAGACCTAGCCAGCAAGAGGGATCTCAAGCCCGAGTCACCTCTCTACGAATCCTGAGCTCCCCAGTACACTGTGTGTGTACCTGTGCTTGTCACTGTGCAGACGTCCACACTGATGTCCTGTGGATTTTGACCTGGGCAGTTCCCGGGCAAGCACTGTCCCTCTGCTAGACCTAAAATGGCCATTTCCAAGTCACCTACTCTGCCTTAGAGTTTGTGGTTATAGCAATTGGCCTTTAAAGCCACCAGGCCAGTGATGTAGGCCACTTTGTCCAATCTATACCCCTGGTGGCTCCTGACTGTCATAATCAAAGAAATCAAAGAAGTGTACAGGGGGAATTGGTGGAAGAAGCAGGCGTTTCCAACCATACGGTCATTCTCTACTCTCTGAAAACACAGGGAGAGCTGCATACTGAACACGAAATAAATAAATAAAAGAAGCACTGACCTGAGATTCCTGGAAGCCAGGTGCACCAGCTGCACCTCGGAAGGCTTAGGGGGCGGGTAGAGCTGGAATCTGCTGAGGGTGCCCCTCCACACTGCCCACGTGTTCCTGCTGCAGAAGCTGCGACCTGTCTGTTATTTGGATTATGCAAACACAAAATTTTAGTTGAAATTTTTAAAAGGAGAAAAATGAATCTAACAGTAGGTAGACAGCAACCTGCTTAACACTTTGAATCAATGATACATTTAACAGCCAGGGAGGAGACCTACACTGGTGAGAATGTGGCTTAGAGTTCCTCACTGGTCTCCTTTCTCACCAACACGTCCCAAAGGCCACCTTCCCTAGGAGGCTCCCCGTTCTCCTGATCTGGGCAACACCTGGCCAGCACTGCCCATGCCTGTGTATTCCACTATGTAGAAAACTCATCAGGCCCCATTTGGACAAACCTGTTGCAGCTATTTTAGACTTTTATGCTAAAAAGAGTCATGTTGCCAAAGCATGGAGTCGTCAACGTCTGCAACTTAAGTTCAAAGACTCTAATGACAAATTCCTTTAAAGAAACCAAACTAACTCTGGGCTAAAAAAAAATAGTTGAGCTTTTGGAAAGAAAATAATTATTTTGGCCTGAACCATGGTCCACTGGTTTTCAACTCTAGGCTTGCTCTTTTATTTGTTTTCTTTTTCTTTAAGTTAAAAATGAGCATGTTGATAAAATGTTCCACCTTCCCAGACTTTGTAACTGCTGGGGTCAAGAGGATTCATGTGTGGCCAGATGAGTATTAAGGGCCCTTGTTTTTCAGGACAGGGGGCAAGGGAGGGATCTTACTCAGACAGAGGGTGCTGGAAGAAAAGGGTTTCATGCTAAAGAGATATGTAGAGGCCCCACAGGCTCGGCGGTGAGGCCCGGCTTCTGATGCCCATAGGACTCACCCCTCCCCATCCTGTGTTCTCTGTGGCTCTCCCTCTGACCATTATTTCATTTGGCAAATACTCTTCTCATCTTAAAAACAATAAGATGAAGAATAAAGTTGCCCATGAAAGCGGGCTCTCTGGCATTTTTAAAACAATCACCTCAATGTTTCTAAGACCTTCTGTTCTGTTCCCATTAAACTCCTAAGCAATTGAGGTGAAATGAAGGGGGAAAAAATCACAGGCCAGTGGGTGAATAATATGGTCATATTTATGTCATTCTGAGGTACCTGATTAAAACTAATGGCTATTTTTCTTTAAAAGAAGTTCCTGAGTGTGCTTCAAACATCTTGCCATAAAATAATCATGAACTTACAAACAATAAATAAATTACAAAACAAAAAACATCTAAGTCTGTAAAAGTCAATGAGGCACACACCAGGACTTATATAGGGAATCCTTGACAGTGGACACAGCAGCTCTGGGTGGGGACTGCAGACCCTCAGGCCCGCGGGCTGCACAGAGTGAAGGCTCCAGGCAGATCTGAGAGGAGAGAGACCCTTCTGTCTTCTGTGGCAGAAGCGCGACTTCGGTGTCTCTCCAGCAATCCCCAGTTACATGCCTTCTTAACCTGTTCAGCCTTCCACCTTTCCTAACTCTTTGAGGGGCATTTTGTCCTATCACACATGTGACCCTTCAAGGCTGGATCCTGAACCCTGAAGCACCTGAGCACAAGACCTCTCAAGAGTCACAAACCCACCCAGACATGTGGCATTTTACCAGAGTCAGCAGCTGGGTTTGACATGTTCCTTAACCCACACTTCTATCTGACTGTGGGTCTCGCTAGGCTCCTGGGAATTTGCACGTTGCCCCAAGTCATCCTGTGGACTGCAGGAAACACTTCAGAGGGGCTTTTTGATTTGAGTGGCTTAGACTTTTCTCCATTTGTTTTTAAGGACTGGGCTTCCCAGTGATGCCTTTTGCTGCTTTTATGTACTTACAATTGATTAGTGAGTCAAGCGTGACCTCGGGACTGGTCGTGTCAAAGAGATGCAGCTTGGTGTGATCTAACGTCTGGAAATCAGAAATAGCATGTGCTCTTCAGCTTCTTCAGCCACAACCGGGGCAAAGGGCTTGGCACAAATAACTTGAGGTTTGTGGCTAACAATCTTTGTGCAGTTTATCAAATCAAGAATGTCACAGTTTCACATCAGGTTATATAA
The DNA here is from genome assembly GCF_000696425.1 of Galeopterus variegatus. Lineage (NCBI taxonomy): Eukaryota > Metazoa > Chordata > Mammalia > Dermoptera > Cynocephalidae > Galeopterus > Galeopterus variegatus. The sequence continues at coordinate 205,382 of NW_007728288.1, read as the reverse complement.
AATTTTCCTTCTGACTTTTCATTACGAGCCAGCTCAGTACTGGTCAAGCCTGGGTTATGATAGGTATTGAAAAGCAGAGTACCACTGGAACCTTTCAAAATGCTAACCAGTGAGACCCAAGAAGCTCAACACAGCCAGTGCAAATGCGGCAGCCAATGCACTGAAATTCCATAGAAATTCACTCCCAACTTAGAAACTTAGCACTTAGACACTGGGAGCTGCTGGGGTCACCACAGTCACCAATTTTCTAACATGGCAGTTAGGGGACTTAAACAAAAGTGGGTCTTTCAAAGAATCATTTGTTCTGAAGCAGAGAAAGAGAAAACATTGCAGAAAGCACTCACAGCCCAAGAGCTGATTCTGGGCAGCCAGCCAACCAGTGGTTCCCGAAGCCGCGCCTCAAGCCTCAACGCCAGAGCTCGCACGGGCTGTGCTCTCCCACGGAGCTCTGCTCAGATCATTAGCACATTACTGTCTGTTTTTCTTGATGCTGCACATTTAACAAACGTTTATGCTCACTATTCCAAGTAGTTCATGAATGCTCACTCCTTTATCCTCACAGTCACGCTTTTGGGAGGGACGTAGATACTATGGTTTTTATTCCACATATGAGGCATGCAGGAGTCAGTAACTCGCCACAGAGTGGAGAAGCCTGCACACAGCCACTGCCCTTCCCAGAGCACACACGAGGGCGGCCCAGCACTGCATACAGCTGGTGCCCGGGGACAGGCAGCAGTGCAGCCGAATCGATGCTCAGCCCTGGAGGACACTTTGCCTCTCACCTTTCGTGTGTGCAAGTCCTTCGACCAACAGAAGGACCGTGACATCTCTGCTCACTTCAGGGTCAGCGTTGTGTGAGGTTCGATCTTCCTTTCTCTCCCCATAACTCAGGTCTCTCTTAGAATAATCAAGTATCTCAGATGCAGTCCATGCAATAAAAGTCATGTGCTTCCTGGTTTCTGTGACAATTAATAGCAGGTAAAGGAATTATTTTGGAGTATTTATCATTTTGTGGGTTTTTTAATCTCAGTGAGTTGGTTTCACAATATCTATTTCTCTTAAGAAAAAAATTATGAACCCTCATTTAGGATATTCTAAGTCCCAGATTTTGATAGGAAGGTGCTTACTTACAAAATGCCCCTAAATATACGTATATATGTGTGTGTGTGTGTATATGTATACAACTCAACAATTCACCTGTTTTGCATCTCATGTATGCATAAGATAATATTTTATATACACACACATATGTATGTATTCACTAAACAGCATTTACTTATCTTTTGTAAAAAAGTTTGTATTTCAGAATTAGATCATAGACTTTTTAAGTTGATGATCGACTCTCGGGTTAGTATTGTGAGCCCTGGAACAAGATGCCCCAATAAAAGTCCAACATGTGGCACATCTGGTCTGCTGACTGTGTGGGGCAGGAATGGGTATTGTCCTCAGTCCACCTGCCCCTCCAGCCCGTCAGTGTCTCTGGAAGATGAGGCTGATGGCATCCGATGACTCTCATGTGAAATCTTCAGGTTAGAAGTGTGTTTTCTGTGTTTTCTGCTGATCTGGGCACCATCCTGAGCAACACATCTCTACTTCTAGCTTTTAGTTGTCTCATCTGTAAAGTGGCTTGTCTTCAGTGGATGTTCCTGAATATGCACTAGCAGAGGGGAGAGGGGAGAAACTCACTCCACGAAGGCGCTGTGAGCCACGCAGAGGCCTGGAGGGGGACGGCTTGCAGGGAGGATATGTGGGTCACACATGTGTCATCACTCAGGGCAAACCTTCCTTGCAGACAACATTTTATCTCCCTTCTCAGTTTACCTACTCAGAGATATATAGTTAGTTTAATCATAAATTGTTGGTAACCTTGAAGCAATCAACAGCACTCATTCAGGAAATATCGATTATGAACCCACATACCATTTGAGATTAAGTCTCACTGAATATAGTAGGAGAGAGCAGAACAGAGGTGGCTTAAACCAAAAAGCAGTTAATTTCCTGCTCCCCAAATGAGGGCAGAAGTGGGCTGTTGGAGCTGGTTCCAGGGCTCTTATACTCAAGTAGAGAGGTACACTGAATGCATACAAGCAAGCAAGAATATCACTCATCCACATGAGCTGAGGGCTGTGTCAGAGGTGACAGACTGGATGTAGAGAATGTGTGTGAGATGCTGCCCAAGGGAGTGAGTTTGCTTTGCCCTGAATCAGCCTCATTCATCACAGCCCTAAGCCTGCAGGTGAGCTCACAAACACGTGTTATTGGAAGGACCAAAGCAGGTACAATGGGTGGCTCTTTCTAAATTCTACATCATCTGGGCTGGAGTTAACCGGTGCTGCCAGTTCTATAAACAAAGAAAAGCCCAACAAAATGTTGTGTGTCCTCTTCCATGACAAGCAGTGGTGAAGTACCTCTGGTGGGATTTAAAAGATAGAAGTTTCTGGGGAAAGAGAAGTGAACACAGACTTCTAGAGGTGAGGGGTAAGCCAGCACAGGAGTCCTGACACAGGCTCAGTCACTCAGGACAGGAGGAACAGGGTCAAGACCAGATGAAAGCCTGGAAGATAACATTTGAGGTGTGGATATGTGGTGGGAAGATGAAACCTCTTGACTTGACCTTTCTTTTTCTTTCCATATAAAGAACTTGAAATTTCATTTAAAAATCGAACAGGAAAAAGACTTGAGTTGAGTGCTGTCTCACTCCATGGATGTTAGGAACTGCAATCCACATGACCCGTGACAGACTTTCTGCCTGCTCATCCCTTTCGCAGCTGAGGTCTTCACTGTTTGAAATCATTTCTTGCCAGGGCTCCTACCCAGACGTCCTAGTCACCTGCTTGTAACCGACCCCTTACAGGATTGGGTGGGATGGTTTGAGAGACCGGAAGTCTGGTCCCAGCTCTGTCCTTAGTGTCTGTGGGGTGTTTATTACGTCACAGCCTTCAGCCACAGTGCCCTAAACTGCAATGGAGAGCATTGAACTTCAGCCAGATTTGCAAACTCAAGTGTTTGCAGGTACCAGGCCAATTCCGGATGAGTAATGTGTGGCAGGGTCCTACAGCAGAGTGGGAAAGGCTGGGGCACCACGGCAAGGTGGCTGCTGGCCAGCATTGTCCAGCTATTAACAGGTCCAAGAAAGCCAGATCTTCTGAATTTTCAAGGGAAGCCAGTAACCCAAATCTTAAAGTAAACCAACAGATTACTTAAATGTTTAAGAATAGTGCGGCCTATGGGCCGGCCCGGTGGCACACTGCTACAGTGCGCCACTTGGGAGCGCAGCGGCGCTCCCACCAAGGGTTCGGATCCCACATACAGACCGGTTCCTGCGCACTGGCTGAGCGAGGTGCGGGCGCGACACTGAGGGTTGCGATCCCGTTGCTGGTCCCGGTCCGGTACGGGCGCGACACTGAGGGTTGCGATCCATTGCCAGACACGAAAAAAAGACAAAAAGGAAAAAAAAAAAAAGAATAGTGCGGCCTAAGGAAAACCCATCTGCTGCAGATTCCACCCTCTGAAGACCCATGTTCAAACTCTGGGAGAGATAATAAATGTTACGTGACTTCTAAAATCCTGTGTGCTGTAAGGAAACCTTGATTAACAACCAGCCACCAAAACTTTCTTATTTCCACCTTTTTAACATACTATGACACAACTATTATAAAAATTACAGCTGAACATATTGGATGCTAACAGAAGAAAATTAAAAGTTTGATATGAGCTAGATTACAAAGATATTTCCCCAAATATTCTGAATCTTTACTGCAGAGAGTTCCATATAGCTATGCTGTCCCCGCTGAAATCTCAGAGACTTAGTAGAGTTCTGAGCTCCCAGACCCAGAGACATCAGGTCTGGGACCTGCCAGACACTCTGTGCTCACAAGCAGATGGTTTCTTTCTCTGTGTGTGTGTGTGTGTGTGTGAGCGTGTGTGTCTGCATGTGTTCATGTGTGTGTCTTTGTGTGTCTGTGTGTGTCTTTGTGTGTTTGTAAGTATGTCTGAGTGTCTGCGTGTGCATGTGTGTGTGTCTATGTGTGTTTGTATGTGTGTGTATATGTCTGTGTATGTGCATGTGTGTGTATGTGTCTCTGTTTTTGTCTGTGTATGTCTGTGTGTGTGCATGTGTGAGTCTGTGTCTGTGTGTGTCTGTGCAAGTGTGTGTGTCTGTGTGTCTGTGCATGTGTGTGTACGTGTCTGTGTGTGTGCATGTGTGTGTGCATGTGCATGTGCGTGCATGTGTGAGTGTGTCTGTGTGCGTGCATGTGAGTGTGTGTCTGTGTGTGTGCGTGTGTGAGTCTGTGTCTCTGTGTCTGTGCATGTGTGTACATGTGTGTGTGTGTGTGCGTGTGTGTGTGTCTGTGTGCATGCATGTGTGAGTATGTGTCTATGTGTGTCTGTGCATGTGCGTGCATGTGTGTGCATGTGTGAGTCTGTGTCTCTGTGTCTGTCCATGTGTGTGCATGTGTGAGTCTGTGTCTTTGTGTGTGCATATGCAGTGTGTGTGTGCAGTATGGTGTGCTCCTTTTACACATGGCAGGTATGTGGTAGAGGTGTCCAAGTAGCCTGATCTTGAGGGTCCTTGGCATCCAGCTGTCCTGGGACCTCCTTCCCTTCTTGGAACTGATGTCACCTCCTCCACATGGACGCACCTGGCATTGTCCCCTCAGGACCCTGCTGGGCCCCTGCACAGCTCTCCCTAGCATAGGTGGAATTGTTGTGAAGCCCCTAAAGGGGATCCAGCCTGCATGACGTGGTGGGATGTGCCCTCCTGTCCTGCAGCTCTCGGCTTTCAGCTCCAGGAGCGGGTTCATTTCACTCCACGCAGGACTTCTGCGGAGCCAGCAGAGAAGCTGGACAAAGCACTTATCCCATGGGCCTGCAGGTGCCCCCAGTTCCTCCGGGCAGGCACGGGATGTTCTGTGACTGAGAGGTCTACACGGGCTGAGGGTATCATTTGTCCCATGAGGCTGTATGAGGATCCATGCCCTGACAAAGGTCCACTCACCACCGTGAGACAGTCTTGGCTGCATCTCATGACACAGGTTCACAGTCTTCTTCCTGCTGTGTTAGACCCGAGGCAGGCTGGGGCTTGGCTGGCCCCTCAAACTCTACTTCCTCCGTCTCACCTCAATGATTGACCCTTGGTAAGCCTGGAGGGGCAAAGGACAGTCACAGCCAAACAGTCCAAGATAAAAATAGAACTGGCTGATTCTGGTGGACCTTCCTAGAGGGCGGGGGGTGGTCACCCCAGCTCTGTCACATGTAGTGAAACCTTGACCACCCGCAGCTCTTGGAAGGTGGTTTCTTCTGAACGTAACAGAATGGGCTTCTACGTCCAGAGTTTCATCCTATAAGCAGCAAAGTGAGGGAAATTTCTTTTTTTTTTTAAAAAAAAAAAAAGCTCTCTAAGATATTAAAATGCCTTTTGCCTACATAAAATGTATAGGAACATAAATCAGTCTTTCCTCAGAGAACGCTGGTTATCCTGAGATGCAGCAGAACAATGCTCGCAGGGCCCTGGGGAATGACAAAGGTATTTACCCCTAATTGCTATTTGCACTTGAATTCTTGCCCAGGTGTTTTCTCTTTCTGCCTCTTTCCCCTATCTTCAGCGAGGCTGTTAATACAGTTGCTTCTAAGTGACTAGTTTGAAGGTGCCGGGAGTCTGGAAACCAAAAACCCAAGATTTTTAGATGTCAGTCTAAAATATTGGCAGATCGTCTCTGAATTTGTATCTGAGGGACTTTCTACAGAATTAATAGCACTAGTGTCAGTGCCTCAACTTTGAAAGTTTTATTTTGACTGTTCCCACATCTTTAAATAAAGCCTCATTTCTGGATAACCAAAGTTGTCATGTAGCTGGATTCTAATAACTGATAAGAAATGTGAAAGAAAAGTCACACCAGACCAGTAAACAGGGAAGGGAGACTGTTCAAGACCCTGTGAGGGGGAGAGAGAGTGAGCCCGACTCCAGGTCCACCAGGGACTTGTGCGGATTTGTAGCTGGGGATGGGGGGATGAGGGCGTGGATGGAAAGTTTCTAAGAGTACCTTCGTTAGTCTCATCAGGGGTGGAGATGGGGATTCTAAATAAACCTGCTTACCAGGGTCCCTGCTAAAATTAGGCTTGGAGGACCAGTCCAAGGCCGGATCCAGAGAGGGCCCAGAGGACTGGCAAGGGTTTGGTCATGGAGCTTGTCCTTGTCACAGGAGAACTGTCCGGATGTTCTGGGCCAACATGTTTACAACAAGGCCACACAGATGAGGCCGTCAGTGTTTTGTGCTTTGGGGTTTATACCTACAGTTAGAATTGTTTTTATAGAAAGGTTATTAAACTTGAAAGGTACCTCTTCTTTTGACGTTCAAAAGGATCATTAATACAAATGGAAAGCAGAATTTTTTTATTACATTTAGAAATCACTAGGGATAACCCAGAAATACCTCTAATTTGTGGCTTTTTAGAACAATTGAGCAGCATTCTTGCTTGTTTATCTAAGGGCTTGCAACAAATAATTTAGGACCTATTTTGAAGCCTGCTAAGTGTGGGCTGCTTAAACCGTCAAGTATCCTCCAATTATGGTAAACATCCCTTTGAATATTCAGCTGTGAAAACAAGCACCGCTCAGTTCCACTGGAGATCAGAAAATCGCTTAGTTTGCTTTTTCAGAGCAGTTGCTGTTTATAAACGCATAATTTATTTTCCCAGAACTATCTCTGGCATTATCTACAAAATGGAAATGTTTTTATTAGCAAAGATGTTTACAAAAAACCCATTTGTAATTTGGTGTGCAATTTTGCTTATACTAGATGATATGTGAGTTCAACTTAAATGTACTAAATTTGTGTGCCTGCATAGTCCTTAAAAAATAGCTAAACAGAGGGTTCATATGTTTTGTAGCCCTCATAAAACATGTGCCTCAATCCCAATACCTAAAGAAGAGAGAAAGAGAGGGAATCAGAGAGACCCTAGGTCTAAGCTCACAGTATCTGACTAACCATCATGTGATGCTTAATTTAATGTTTCATTCATCATCCCAGGCTTCCAATGAGGCAAGATCATGAAATCTGTGGTTTCAAATTAAATTCTATTTGGGATGATCTATGCAAATAATTTTTCATACAAATGTACCTCCTATAAATGCAAAAGCATTTCCTAACTTCAACTGCTAATACAGATGTTAATTTTATAATAAAAACTGGGGAAAAAAACCTCTATGTTTTCAGTAGATTATATTAGGGGTCATTTCAGTCAACACAAACTCTGGAAGTATATAAACTCATACATCTTTGCTGAAAGTTCCTATGCAGCCTTCGAACAAATGGGTGTATAAAGCCCTTGATCAATGTCCATGGGTGGGACACATAACGTCAGGTGATTGCAACAGTGTTAGCCAGAGCTGGTGTCATTAAATGCTGGCCATCTTGAAGTTCCTTAAAATTTTGGTTAAAAATGATCAAAGCTTATTAATAAACCACATCTCTTTGTAGCTTATGCACTCTCACTGCTGACATGCCTTTGTGAAACAAAACAGTGAATCTAAAGAGCGGGACTAGAGCAAATGTTCCAAAACTGAGCATTGGCGAGACTGTTTCGAGCACAACATTTGAAGTTATCTCAGAGAGGAGGCTTGGCTGTGGGAGCACACTGGGTCCTGTGATAGGGCAGAGGGCAGACGACGGGAAGCCATGAAAGGAAATAGGCTCGAAGGTTCTGTCGTTCATAATGAAAAACTTCAGGCAGTTTTACTAAGGGAACTGCAATTGGGAAATAGTCTGGATCTGCCATGTAGCAATACCTGTCTGGTCCTTAGAATCACCCAGGTGCAGGATGTAAAAAGTAGAGCCAATACACACTCCTCCTGCAGACCCTGGCTTGAGGCTGAGCTACAGCCAGGAAGGCCATGGATGTAAAAGGCTGCTCCACTCCACCCAATACGTGATGCACAGGACAGATGGCAAAGGCCTGGTGCCTCTGCTTGCCTCCAGAGCTGTTTCTCTCCCACTCTGTCTTGCGCCCTCAGTGGGCCTTCCTCTCCCTCTCTGTTCTGCTCTGCCCAAAATCCTGGTGTCATTCTTTCCCGACATTCTATGAGAATGTTGCCACCCATGCATGTGGATTCTTGGATCCTAAATAATCACTGTTCTAAGCTTTAACCACTTCCAACGTTGCCTCTCAGCCTGGAGACCACCCCCATCTTGAGGACCCTGGTTTATCTTGTTTTCTGCAGGCCAAGCTGTGCACCCCTGAAGACATGAGTGAGTTTTCAACACGCTGTCATGTCACACATGACTCTCTCTCTTCTCCTCGCTGTCCTGTGCTCTGGGTCTGGAGGTCTGGGGTAAGCCATGAGGTTCTGAAAATCTAACAAGCCTTTGGGAGCATCAGTGCTGCTGGTCTGAGGACTCCTCTTTGGCCAGCAAAGCCCCACACCTCCTCTCCAGGGACTTCCCAGAGAAATGCCCCTTTTCCTCCCACCCGACCTCCACCCCCTGCCCAGGGAATATCACCCCTGTGTTTCTCTGCTCTTGGTCTCAGGATGAAGGAACTTGATTTTCTCAGTGCTATTTGTAGTTGCTGGCATTTTCCTTCATGGTCTGTGATCCCTTCCTGGTATGGGGCTCAGTTCAAAGAGCCCTGCATTGGAGCCAGGTAGACAGGTGCTGGCATGAATGCACCTGCCATCCAGGTGAGGCATGGGGCCATGCAGTATAGCCTCTCTGAGCCTCAGGTGGCTCCTGTGAAGCAGGAAGTGTCTAGGCAGATCACCACCAGGGCATGCTCAGCTCTCACATGCTAGGAGTGAATGCAACTGTGTGTCATTCCCTGGACTGTCTGGAGGCTCCACATCTGAGGCCGGTCCTCTTCTCCAACAGCCCCTCCCCATGGCCGCAGACACAGTCTGCACACAGTTCCCGCTGGACCTGCTTTTTGAGTCAGCTGGAAATGGTGTGAAGGTTTCATATTAACTGTTATGCAAAGTCTTAAATATTAAAAGAAAGATCTAGGGCAATAAGCACAAGAGCCGAGGGAAATAAGCAAAATTAAAGATGTTGAAGTTGGAAGTTAGCAATGACCTAAGCTTTCTTTCTCTTCTTCTTAATTATGGTTCCACTCCTTCCTGTGGGAAATGAGGAGCTCTTAATCCAAGAAGTTCAGGCAACTCTAGTGATTTTAATGACAAACTACAGGGCTCCTTCCACCTTGCCCCTAGTCAAGGTGTACACAGAGTAAACCCTGAATTCCATGATTTTTTTCTTTTGGTTTAGTGGCCTCCCCAGTGTGATCTGTTTCCTTTATTTTCCTCTCTATATTTCTTCTCTCATCTTACTCTAAGCAATTAAGCCCACACAGCTCAGCTGGATGTAGATGTCCCCCAGACAGTGCTTGAGAAGGCATTTCAGGACGTAAGAAATGTCGCAGCGTGGCAGAGAGTGCCACGGGGGAACACACAGACTTCCGAGTCAGCCAAATCTGAGTTCCAACTTCTGCTCTTGCTGTCTGCTGAGTGTGATCTTTGGGAAGTCACTTGGCCTCCTAGTTTTTATCAGCAAGAGAGATCATAATAGCACATGCTTAGCAGGTCAGTGAGACTATATAATGAGATGATGGATATAAAAACCTAGCACACAGCATGCACTGAGTAAACGGTGACTATTTTTATTAACTAAGCGAAGTGTCATTCATAAGATGCAGTTCTCTGGACCATGAGCCCTCCTGATAAGGGAGCCCTGACAGCAGCACCATGTGGGTCCTTAGGTCGGGTTGGAAGGGTGTGGAGCAACAGGAACGCTCACTCTCTGCCGGCGGGAATGCAGAAGGTGCAGCGACCTTGGAAGTCAGTTTGGCAGTTTCTTACAAAGCTAAACACTCTCTTATGATGTGATCCAGTAATCACTTTCCTTTATAGTGACTCAAAGGAACTGAAAATTTATGTCCACACAAAATCCTGGACATGGATGTTTATAGCAGCTTTATTCATAATTGCCAAACTTGGCAGCAACCAAGGCGCCCTTCAGTAGGAGAATGGATAAATAAAGTGTGTTGTATGCAGCCAGTGGAGTACTATTCATCCTAGCAAGAAACAAGCTATGAAGGCATGACAAGACATGGAGGAATCTTGAATGCATTTGCTATGTGAAAGAAGCCAATGTGGAAAGTTGCCTGCTGTGGGATGCGGCTATATGGCACTCTGAAAAGGGAAAATCTACAGAGACAGTAAGAAGATCAGTGGTTGCCAGGGGTTGGGAGAGGGAGGGGTGGACAGGTGGAGCACAGGGGATTTCAAGGGCAGTGAGACTGCTCTGTATGATACTGTAATGGTGGGTATGCATTTGTCAAAACCCATAGAACTGTAAACATATAGAGTAAACCCCCTTGTAACTTTAGTAATGTTAATGCAGGAGGATTGCCTCATCAATTGTAATAAATCTGTACCCTGAAGCAAGATGTGCATAATGGAGAAACTGTGCAGGGCACAGGTGATGGGAGCTCTGGGCTTTCTGCTCAATTTTTCTGTAAGCCCAAAACTGCTCTAAAAATAGTCTATTCATTTAAAAATTGCTTTAATTGCACAGTATTATAATGTATTAACCAAGTTTATCAAATAATTAAATCAAACATTACAACTAATCACTTACATACTGTATGGATTTAAATCCGGCTTTGCCCAGAATACTCCCAGGCACCGAGCCTCTTCCCCTTGCTAGGTCAGTTCTGCTCCATCGGATTTGATGGCACTTCTCCTGGGCCACACGCATACAGTTTGTGTGTGCACAAATGTCCAGGCAGTTGGTAACCACAGGAGAGACCACCAATGCCCATCAAGAAATATGTGTCTCCTTCCTGTAGAGTGGGAAATGCAGGAATGACCATCCAGGAGAATGTGTCCCAGCACCATTACCTCAGGTGCAGTCATACGACCCTCCTCAGTGGAAATAACCAGAAACGATGCTAACTCTTCCCAGTCCCAGCCCCTCAGAAGCCCGATGCATCCCAGTGCTGCCTCTCTTGCTCGGCTGGCTGGGGTGGTGAAGTCAAGGTAGTTGGCCACAGACCCCGACTCACTCTGAGGAGTGACACCCAGATATGAAATTTCCTTGAGCAGGAAATAAACTTGTTTTTGTTTTCCAGCTGTGGCAAAATGACCACAGACCTAGTGGCTTAAAACATCACCATGTACTATCTTCCAGTCCCAGGGGTCGAGTCCTCTGCTGAGAGCCCTGCCAGGCTGTGGTGCAGAGCTGCCAGGCGGGCTCCATCTGCAGGCTCCGGGGTGATCCCACTTTCCAGCTCAATCGGGGCACTGGCTGAATTCAGTTCTTCAAGGCTGTAGGACCGGGAGCTGTTTCCTTTCTGCCCATCAGCCAGGGATGCCCAAATAAATTCCTTCTCATGATTTTGTCGTGGCCCCTCCAGCTCCAGAGGGATGACTTTCAAGAGAAAGTTCTCTGCTTTAAAGGGTGACTAGATTGGGCCCAACCGGATAATCCAGGGTGTCTCCCATCCTAGGGTCAGAAACCTCAGCCACATCTGCAAGGTCCCTTTGGGCAGGAAAGGCAGCACATTCGGGTCCCTGGGATCGGGGTGTGGACATCTTTGGGGGACTCTCCTGCTCACTGCCCATATGCTAAGATGAGCCACTGTCACTGGGGCTCTGTTTGTTAAAACACCTGCCGCCCCTGCCCTTTTCCCTTTCTCTGGCCTCATTCATTTCTCTGAGCTTGTTCATCCCCCTGGAGCAGTGAGTTTTGAAGAAAGCAGAAGGAAGATCTGGACATCCGAGAGACTTGAGTCCCTGTCTTTCCTCTGTCCCTTTCTGCTTGGGAGATTTAGGATGAGTCTGTGAATGTGCATGCCTTCGGTGTCTCATCTGTACAGTGGGAGAGTGGCCGTGTTGCCTAACACCTGTTCCGAAAGGAGATAACTGGCGCTGCTGGCACGTGTTCACTCAGCCAGTGCCTTCTCCTTCCCCTCCTTCCTCTGCCAAGGCTGGGGCTGGCTTCTCTGCTCGCCTCTCTCTGCCTCTCCAGGCAGGGATTGAGTGTTTTAACTTCTCTGCACCCCCCGTGCCTGCTGGGGACCGCCTCACACCATGGCTGACTTTTCAGACCAACGAGGACACATCCTAAGGCATCCAATAAAATAAAGACAGAAAGGATAAGAAACCTGGCCCAAGGTGGTCAGTCTTTCTAATTCTTTCTCTCCTCTAACAGGGAGATGAGCTGAGATGAGGATTTGGGGGCAGGGGAGAAAGGGCCTAGCAAACAGTAGAAACCCTTCATACTGCCCGCCAGTGCATGGGAACCAGAGCAAATGTGCCAGATACGACCCAGAGAAAGAGACAGGGACAGGGCCAGTGGAACATGGCTGACCACGCCATGCAGGGAAGGAGCATGCCCTGAGACCTCAAGAGCAGAATCAAAACTTCAGCATCAGGAGATGAGGGCTCCAGCAGGGGCTGCCAGCTCTGGGTTTTCCTTGTTCTCTGCACCGACTCGCCTGGTAAACAGAATCCAAATGGAGGATCCAGGAAACACCGGGGAAAAGTACAATGAGACAAATCAAGTCTGTTCCTTGGGAATCTGTCTGGCCGTCTTGAGGTGTCCAAGGGGCTACTGCACCCTGGAGAAGAGCGTCACACCAAAGGCTTACACTTCATCCTGTGTGGTCCTATGTGGGGGATGCAGGGCCACTTTTCCTTCCTAATTCAACCCACTACATGCAGTCTCCCTGGGCAGTAAGCTCCCCAAACCATCTCTGTTTCACCCATCTTAATATAGTTCCTAGCACAGAATAAAATTCTCAGTAAACATTCATTGAATCAAGACCAGACAATCCCCACGTGCTTGTGAATATGCCTGCAGTGGTTTACCTGTGCCTTTTCAGATCAGTGCTCCATGTGTGATCCCAAGAGGACAAGGTGCAGGGACTGTTCAGTGCCCTCCCCTCTGCAGGCCATGAGGGGGTGACAGGGAGGGAAGGCAGCCACGCTGGAGGCCCCACCCTCAGAAGCTCACAAGACGTTGCAAGAGACATGAGGAATGCACGTGGATAAACTAGAATCACAGCATGATAACATGATCCACCAGGGCACAACCAGGCCACCGCCAGAGCAGGTGCAGGCCTGGTATACAGAGGTACGCCTCCAAAGATGAGAAAGTTGGACTGGGGGGCACAGATTTGAGAGGCTGCTTTCCAGTCTCCTTGGTTGCCAGCCTCCAGCAGGTAGCAGACACTCTGGCAACTCAAACTACAGAGAACAAGTGGCAGGCTCCAGAATTCTTTCAGGGAAGAGAGCCCCCACTTTCACCAGCCCAATCTGTGTGTGTTTCAGTTTCAGTTGTTTTGTGTTTTTTAATTTGAAAAGCACCAGACGTCAAGTGTGCCTCTTCAGTCTGGCTGCGGGCATCCTGTGTCCTGTCTGTGCGGCTGGCACCTGCCTTCCTCCCGCTCCTAACAGGACAGGAATTTGATAAGCAGAGGAGCCCCAGGCTGAGCCGTGAGGATGGCCATTATTGCTTATTAAGCAGGTGTTGGATGAATCGGCCTTTTTATCGTAACACAGATTTACAGTGCAATAGGCAATCCATTTTTTCAATTTGGTGTACCGCTGCTGATAAATTAACAGATGTCGATTGATTTTTTGCCTCCAGTCCGCTGTTTACACCTGACAGGCCTTACTTTATAGCTGAGCAGTTATTTGAAGTTATAAACATTATAATTAGCAATTTTTTAATTAGGCTGACAATTAACAGGAGATTTGCAAAGCTGCTAATTTGACATGTCATACTCTCCGTAGTGTTTATGTTAACCACAACTTGAGTGAATTCAATTGAACAGAACTGCAGTGTCTGGAAAAAAATCAATCTCGGAAGAACCTTGCCTCCCCATTTGGCTGGCATCATGGCACTTTAGACAGACATGGAGATTCAGTGAGATTTCGCTGGGTAACAGCACTGACGGCAGAGCCGGAACAGGAGCTGCCTCCACAAGATGCACACAAGGTGCCCAGCAGGAAAGCGGTCCCACCACCGCACCTGAGGGCACACGGCCACGTCCCACCGTGCCAGGGCTGGGTGGGGGCTCTGCTGCAGGGCACCCAGAGGACAGCGACACTCCTCAGACCTCACCAGAGGAGGCGCCCGAGGCAGACGCCAGCAAGTGCCATCCTGACGGCCTTTCTCCCACAGTTGGGAGTTTTCTCAGCACCATTATGCCCTGTGTTGATACTGATGGAGGGAAAGAGACAGAGGGGACACAGAGAGAGACAGAGAGACATACACACAGAGACAAGGAGAGAGAGACACAGAAAGAGAGAGAGAGAGAGAGAGAAAGACACAGAGAAAGAAAGAGATGGAGAGAAACAGAGAGACACAGAAAAAGAAAGAGATGGAGAGAGACAGAGGGAGACACAGAGACAGATAGAAACACACGCAGAGAAAGAAAAAGACACAGAGAGAGATAGAGACAGAGACACAGAAAAAGAAAGATGGAGAGAAACAGAGAGAGACAAAGAGACGTAGACAGAAACAAAGAGAGACAGAGAAAGATAGAGACAGAGAGAGAAAGAGACATGGCACCTCTGAATTTCCAGGAAACTTGCCTGTTTCTCTCCATTCATCAGTGTTTTCCCATCAGAGGAAGCTTTCCTTGCGGCTCTCTGATTCTGGAATTCTGAAATGCTCCACTCAGTATATAGGACATCTTGCGTTTACATCCTTGGAAGGCCTCTGAGGTCTGTTACTTGAGGAGGTGCCACCTTCTGCCCATCACCTCAGGAGACTTTAGAACAAGGGCACGATCAGGATGTTGTGGTTTCAGAGGTGAGCGGGGCACATGGCGCATTATCTCCATAATCTGCCTGAGGTCGAGAGAGGAGGGAAGAAAGAAATTATTTGAAAGCTTTCAATAGGAGGATGAGTGTTATTTCCTCAGTACTTTTAAAAATAGGAAAACATTTTAAACATGAAAGAATATGGATATTTCAAATTCAGTGAGTTATTCCTTGCTTTCTCCTTTTTTGCAATGAGCAAGCCATTAATTAAAATCTGCAGTACTATCAGAAACAACTTATCGAAGTTGAGAAATGCCATTGAGCTTTAATTAATAACTTTTTGCTGCTTTCATACTTTTTGAAAATCTAGATCTGAAGAAATTTGCCACCTGGAGATACTGAATCTAAAGACCTCTTTTGAGCTTTCCATGAATCTGCACACTTTCTACAGTGCACAGTGCTAAAGAACACAGCACTGAGGAATTCAGCATCACTGAACTGGTCAGAAATTCCAAGCTTTGTGGGCACCTTTGTTACCTCTTTCTTCTGAACAAATGGACAGCATCACTTTAGGAAGAGAGGGCTTCTAAATGTTTTCCTTGAAGGATCTTGCTATTTAACAAGTTTACTTCATTTTTCTCTGGCCTGTCTTAATGCCTCCACTTCACGGCATGGGAAAAAAATCCACAGTATTCTTCGGGCAACAAGATAACTCAGCCTTGGAAATAATTTTAAGATGCCCTCATATGTGATAAGCACATTACTCTTTAAATTACTAATTTTAATGATTATCACTAATTTAATACTAGTGAGAGCAATGACCTAAACAAGTTCAATTCTGGTACACAGAGTCCAATTCTACATGCATCCCACATGGTCACGTTTCCAAATCCTAAGCAGTAGTTAAGAACCCAACATTAAAAGAAAGTCCTCTGGGCCGGCCCAGTGGCACACTGGAGAGTGCGCCGCTTGGGAGCGCGGCGGCGCTCCTGCCAAGGGTTCGGATCCCATGTGGAGACCGGTTCCCGCTCACTGGCTGAGCGCGGTGCGGGCGCAACACCGAGGGTTGCGATCCTGTTGCCAGTCCCTGGTACGGGCACAACACCGAGGGTTGCAATCCCGTTACCAGTCAGTAAAATAGACAAAAAGAAAAAAAAAAAAAAAAAAAGAAAGAAAGTCCTCTTATGGAACAAGGAATTTGTCATTTACAAAGCCATATATTAGAAGAGCACATAGAGTTTTATATAACTCAGCTCCCCACTTCTCTCTCTCCTCCACCCCCGCAATCACTACGAAAATCACACAATCTAATTTCCCCCCAGAAACATCAGATCTTGTAAAATTAGCACAATGTGAGGTTGAGGAGAAATGTTCATTTCTCTGTTGTGTTCACAGGCACAGCAAAAGAGGAAAGCAGAATTAGACGTGGATCCAGGGAGGCTGGCGGGAGCTGAGGAGCAGAGTGAGGCTGCAGGTCCCCCGACCTGGGGTTGCCCGGGACCCTCGGATAAGCTAAATTGTTCTGAACACTCTCTTAACCCAAAGGGAATTATTTTTAAATTACAATCCGGGATATTAGTTGATACCCATATGGATGTCCTGCCCTAAAAAGGTTAGATTATTATCTTTTGTTGTTTTGTTATTGTTTTAAAAAGCAGGGGAGTTAGTAAAATACCCCAGAAATATATTAATAAAAATGTGTGCAATCTTATACAGCCTTTTCTTTTAGATAGGCCCATTTTGGTTTTCAGAAAAATTAAATCAGAACACTTTTTAAACTCAATGAAGTTAGATAAATGAGATATATGTTATGTACACATGTAACTCACACATCACACAAGACTTACAGATTACTCCAAAACAAATTTTTATTAAAACTCATTAATATACAACTCCTTTGACATCCGCAGCACTAACTAGGAACAGGGCCACTATCTAAATCACTTAAAACCTTGCCCTGGTGCTGACCAGTACAAGAAACACCAGCCATGAGTTTCCTGCTGAAAGTCAGCCGAGCCCATGAGGGAGTTTTCTAATAAAAAGGCATTCTCCAGTTTTCAATTGTTTTTTGTTTGTCTGTTTGCTTTTAATTCTAGTTTTTCTAATGTGGTTTTCCATCTCCTCTCTAGAATCAATCAAAATGCTGAACTTTGACACAGAATGTTTGAAAATACAAGAGATGTCAGTGCTTCTTTGTTTTGCTGGTTAAACACACAGGACACTTTTACAGTTTACAGTGGTGCTGTGAGAATAAGTGGTTAGTCAATAGCAAATTAGTTATAATTAAGTGTACATTGCAGAGGTGTTCTCAGCTTACTGATTAAGAGTGTTTCCTCCTAATGGACCCCGTGAGCCTTAGAGAAACTCAGCCCCAAAAGGTATGTCTGGAGAACGCTTGAAAGGCTGCTTTTCCCTGTTCTCTTCCGCACTGGGGCCAGTCAGTGAGTGAAACCTGCCTGGCCCCCTTCTACCCTGGGGTTGAAAATTGGCTCCCCTCTTCCATATCATTGTTCTTTGCATCAGTTTAAACAGCAACCCCATGACTCTAGCAGTTTACCTTCCAGGACGACAGGTGCTCATGCTGGTGTGCACATTCAGACTGATAACCTCCTGCATAGAAACCCCGGGAGAATCCCCACCTCCCCTGCATTTCCCCTGCAGAATCCCCACCTGAGTCCTGCATGAGAAGTAGAGATTGCTTCTGACCTTGCTACCCCGCTCAGCTCTGGACTTAGCTTCACACGGTAGTCAAATAAAGAAGGATGAAGAAAAACAGAGCTCTGACACCTCTGCTCTCATGGATTTTCCAACACCTTAGTGTTTTGTTGTGGGTGATTAAAACAGACCAATAAGTGTCACGGTACCCAGAGTGGGCTTGGGGCGTGGGAGTGTGGACTGGAGAAGGGACAAAGGGACCTGCTGGCTGGGCAGACATGCTGGGCCACCTGCCCGGGAGCCTCCTCAGGCAACATCCTCATGGGGAGTCCCACAGCTGTTGTTACCAAGTAGCAGTAGGGAACACACTTCATCCAGAGGGTACCTGTCATGCTGGCCCAGATTGGGATACATGGAGAACAGAAGGAGAATGCCCCACCCTCCTGGAACTCAGGTTCTAGAGGGCCTGGGCGGACAGCAGGCAGCACACAGGAGAGAGTAAGCCATGAACATCACCTGCCATGGGCAGCAGGGCACACTGGACAGGCCTGGGCAGGCTGGGGAGAAGGGATTCCAGCCTGAGATAGCAGGCAGGAGTGAGGCAAATGTGGGGAAGGGGAGGTTTGTGCCCAGACAAAGGAGGCGAGGACTGTCCATCGCTTGAGAAGGAGGAAGCTTCCAGCATGGAGAACACAGAGCTACATGAGGGTGCAGGGCTGGCACAGCCAGGGACGGTGCCTAGGCCAGACTCCCAGTGCAGGAGAACCACCAGCAGAAAGTGAGGCAGGGGTCGTGGCCGGGGGGCAGTGGGTTCAGGAGGATCAATGGGACCGTGGGACATTGGGAGGATGGTGGCTTTTGTCGGAGCAAGATGGCATGGTGTGGTGGTTGTGGGCACAGGCAGGACAAGATTGTGTCATGCTGAGGTTGCACAGTGTCTTGGTCCTTTCTGGCTACTGTGAGAAAGTCCCACAGAGGCAGCTGGTGAATAACAGACGTTGATTTCTCAAGGGTCAGGGAGCAGCTTGGTCCAGTTCTGGGGAGGGTCCTCTTCCCAGTTTGCAGATTCCCGGTTTGCCGATTCTCATGCCCTCACGTGGTGGGAGGGGTGGGAGTCTCTCCAGGGCTCATTTCTGAGGGCACTAATCCCATCCCTAGAGCTTTATCACCCAACTTCATCACCTCTCAACACCATCTCATTGGGGTTAGATCTCAGCATGAGCATTCAGTCCACAGCAGATGTGGGCCAAGGCAGCAGGGGAGCCAGGGCTATGAGGCTGGGCGTGGAGGGGGCTCTGGGATCATCTGAAGCTGGACCACGAGGCATTCCTGGTGCCGTGGGGGTGGGTGTGAGGGAGAGAGAGGAGTCGGGAAGAGGCCAGTGTTTCCAGGTGCAGCCACGGGAAGGACAGGCTGTCATGTGAGAGGAGGGGGCTGGTGTGGGTGGAGCATGTGTGGTTCTTCGGGAAGCAGACGCCAGGCTGGGCTCAGCATGAGAGGATTCCATTAGGGCAGTGTCCGGGAGCGGCTTGGAGGTGGTCAGAAGGGATGCAGAGGAGCTCCTGATCACCGTGCAGTCCAAAAGGTTGTAGAGGGGTCCGTCCCTGGGGTCTCCAAGAACAGGCCTGACTCGGCATCCCTGCCGTGCCGTCACGCAGCCCTGGGATAATCAAGACCCTGCCGGGGAGGTGGGCGACCCACATCCCAGGGCTGCCACAGTCTCACTGGTTGTGTTTGCATCCGTGGAGACCAAACCTGAAGACCTACTCACAGGCATCAGGCTGCACCACCAGGGCAATGTGGGTTAATTTTCCTACTGGGGGATCCATCCGCCTCCCTTCGAGTGGGTCAGGTGCAGCTCACCTGAGTTCAGGCACCAGCCAGGCCAGCGGGTACCAGGGGCCGGGACAGAAGGAGGCCAGGGCTCCTGCAACTGTAGACCACAATCCACTCCATGTACCATATTGAGACTCTATTCTGTCCATGGTATTGGACCTGGATATGAATTCAGAGAGATTTTACAGTATTTTGGGGAAGCCGAGACTAAACATGTGGATCCCCAAAACCCACAGATCTCGCTGCCCAGCAGACACGGAGCACATCAGTGGAGACCATTGACCAAGGTGGAGCCTGGCTCTCAGCCGGCCAGAACCCACCTGATCAGCAGATCACCGGGATCACGATCACAAAGACAGGCATGTCCCACGCTGTCAGAGGGCCGGCGAGGACTTCAGCAGCGGATGGGGACAGCCTGTTGGTGTCGAAACCATTTCGTGTGTAACTTTCACGTGTACCTTAGCTTATGGTTTTTATCTTTGTTTTTCTTAATTTTTCCTCAAGAACTGGCATCTTTCAACCGATCTTTTTCTAAGATGACATGGAACGGTAAGTGACTGAAACAGAGGATGAGACAGTAGTCTGTCCCGGCCACTGGGGACGGGGGGGGGGGAATTGAAGTGAGTTCCCTAGAGCCAGGGCAAGCAGTCTCTGTCTGCGTGGCACAGACGGGACCCTCATCTTGGAAGAACCAGAGCAGACCACCCCGAGACCCGACAGCACCTGCAGCTCTTCAGATGAATTCGCACCTGGCTAGGCAGCTGCGGAAGGGACACCACTCTGCTTCTTACCATCTTCATTCATTATGCAAAAAACATGTCCCTTACGTGGTAAGAATTGTAAATGGCAGACAATGTTTGTCTAAAATTTCTGTATGTGGTTAACAAGACCTCCACCCCTTGTACCATGTGAGAATAGGCCCTCTGCAAACTGGCAGCCTGAATTCACGAGATGATTCTGGAAGCACCAGCAAGCCAGGAGAAGCAGCTTTACAGATGAGCATCAAGCAGGGAGGGGGCTGATAGAGAAAATGACCCCAGCCTCTACCACCCACCACGGGTTCATGGTGAGGCTGGGAATGTCGGGGGCCAGCCGGGGCCCCGCCGTCCTGCAGGATTCGCCGAGCGCAGACCTGTGGAAGCTGTGCGCCCGGGAGGGAAGGGCGACCAGCAAGCCAGGAGAAGCAGCTTTACAGATGAGCATCAAGCAGGGAGGGGGCTGATAGAGAAAATGCCCCCAGCCTCTACCACCCACCACGGGTTCATGGTGAGGCTGGGAATGTCGGGGGCCAGCCGGGGCCCCGCCGTCCTGCAGGATTCGCCGAGCGCAGACCTGTGGAAGCTGTGCGCCCGGGAGGGAAGGGCGCCAGTGGGAGAAGATTCATTCTGAGCTGTTTATTTAAGCACAGGAGGGCTCCTAATGGAGCCGTCAGACCTTGTGCATTGGCTAATAGTTTAATTAGGCCCATCTGGAGGACGCTGTGGCGGGAACTGCCCCAGCTCTGATATTGGCAAGGAGGTAATTTGTCATTCTGTGGCTGGTGACTGGCACACTCCCATCCCCGAAGCCATGCAGACGCCAAGCCGTCTGTCTCAGGAGGGGACAGCTGAACATCTGAAGCATCCATACAGGTCACCTTGGCACAGAAAGAGAAACATGCAGCTCTCCACTAACCTTGAGATCACCTCAACCAGGGGAGACAGAGCTTCTGAAGGTCATGCTGATATTGTGCCCTGGCCAATCCTAATATCTTGAGAAGCCGTCTCTGCCACACACAAATACATGAAGTTTAAATGACTGTGGGGTATTGCGTTTGCTAGTGGCCTTCCCACCCTCAGCTATGGGAGTAGGTCCCATGGCTGAGCATCTCTTTCAAGTACATCAATTAAATGCCAGGTCTACTTATTCCTCCCGTATAGTACTGCAGCAGATAAACAGAGGATTAAACCTTCACATCATGAAAGACCTTGCTGACAGTCAGGGTGAGGCATGTGCCCAATTTAATTTGAGATAGTAAGGTGCAGATTAGATGAACCTTTTATGGACTGATAGCAAGGATTTCTGATTAGATCTGTATGTGATGCTTTTATGTTAGAAGGTACTATAAAGTCCACAAGGAAAAGACTTGGGGAAAAGTTCTGAGTTTATGTTGCTGTTATTTTTATCTGTATTTCAGGTCTACTCGGCAGCTTTATTTATGAGTCTGTGCCTCTTATACTCCCTTCCCTCTATCACAGCCCCCGAAGTCCTTAGCTTGTCAAATATCTGATCAAAGTGCTCTTACCAGCTCATAATGTGGATGCTGACTTCACCAAAACAACAGGAGGCTCCCATTGCAAACCTTGCATTTTCTCCATGTTTAAGTGACATGGAGCAAACGGGGGAGCTTCCTGAAACATTGAGAGATATTTTTCCCCCCAAAATATAAACTCACCTATAAATCTCCCTCTTCATAAAGCTGCCATTAAACTTTATGTTTCAGAAAAGAATTTGAGAACAGTCATGGATGTGGTAAGTCCAAAAGTAATTGCCAATGTATTAGGGGCTGCAACCTCTAAATGAACCAGCAGCCACAGCAAGTGCAATTTAATAGTTCATCAATATTTGACATTTCAAAGACCTTTAAAGAGAGTTTGTAATTGTGCTTATAATTATGAAAAGGCACAATATGCAATAAGCAGTGCAGTCCAATTATGGAGGCAGGACTCCCAAATTATCCTCTTTTGTGGAATCATCTTGCCTCAGAAAGTCAGCAACGCATGATTTCAGAAACTGTCTTAGGTGATTTTAGGAATAATTATGTTATGTTATAATTATTATTAAATAATTATTTATGAATAATTACTTTAGGAATAATTACAGATCACAGATCCAAGAACTTCAGTAGAATTTGAGACATTATCCCGTCTGCCTAAATATATACTATTTTACTGATGATACATGTGAAGCCAAGAAAATTGTGGATCAGGGAATTAGTAAGGGCAGGAGACACTAGAATCATGGGGTGCTCAGCACCCTGCCTAGTGGCAGTCCTGCCACCACACACCTGCCAGCGTAGGGAGTGCATCCTCACACCAGGAGGATCTCCGGTCCATCTGGCAACCTGTGATAGGATAATTAGATAGTTTCTTGCAAAGTAATCAATAAAGTAGAATATCTTATAAGTGCCTAAACATTTGAGAGACTCACTCATACCTTGTGTTAAGAAGCTAGCAGAAAAAAAGAAAGAAAGAAAGAAAGAAAGAAAGAAAGAAGGAAGGAAGGAAGGAAGGAAGGAAGGAAGGAAGGAAGGAAGGAAGGAAGGAAAGAGTGGACACAGGTTAGCTGTTAAATAAGCAACAACAGAAGGGAGAAATTATTGTAGATTACAATGGTCAGGAAAGAGTCAATGCAGTTGGGTCTGTAGGTTAGCAGTTGTGTCTCCTGAGTACCTTGTTTGGACTCTCTGAGCTTGATCTGAACATCTACTTTGTCAAGACTTCTGTACTAAATAGATAACATCCTTTGTAAAGTGCTATATAAATGCAAACCATTGCAATATAGTCCAGCCTGGTGGTCAATAGTTCAAATCTACTACTCACTAGCAGTCTGATGTGGCACAAGTCACTTAAGCCCCGAATCTCAGTGTCCTCTAAAAATGAGGGGTCCCACTGGTGCCCACCACAGGAAAATAGTGCTGACTCTATGGCCCAATGCATGGAAAATGCTTTCTAAAACAGGTGGCATAAAAACATTCTCAACGAACGGTCTTCACTTTAGCTGAGATATTGGTATCACCCTTACTAGGTTTTGCTAGTCAATAGAACTGTAGGTTTATCTTTTGAAGATGCATTAAATAGAAAGGCAATTCAAACAGCACCAGAGGTTGTGTGCGAACAGGTGTCCCATGGGGGCCACCATCTCTGGATTGAACATAAATATGAACCAATTCTTCGGTTAATAGATCTCGGGAGAATGCAGGAATGATTACAAGCATAATGGTTTATTTGGGAAACCATGGAAGTAGTGTGGCAAAAAGCTGAACAAATATTTCCTAGAAAAGATTCAGTTTTAAAATAAACTGTTCAGCAATTCCTAGGCTGTCTTCAGGCCATCCTGAATTAATTCAGTTTATGGAGAGTCCTGGGGTGCTTGGGGAGCAGGTTGAAAATAAAACCTGCTATGCTTCCTGCCCTGTGTCTGGGAGCTTCAAGTTAAAGAAAGTTGCTTTGTGCCCGACTATGTGTGAAAGGGTTAGAGATAAATCCTACTTTGAAAAGAGTGTTACTGTGGAGGATAAATTATTTTAGGAAGCAAAGGAGAGGGTCTAGGACAGATACAGTATAAACTTCATATAATAATCTTCAGAAGCTCCAAAGGCCAACGAAATGTTATACTTTGTAAGAAAAAAAATAGCAGAAGCTTTTTAAAACTGTAAAAATATTCTTTTTCAGTTTCTGAAGCTTTCTGCTAACATGGATACCTGTTTTTATTCCCCAATCTTTTGGGTTTTTTAAAATTATTCCTCTCAGAGAAGACTTGTACCTAACCATTTAGAATGTTTTGCATCTGCTTAATTGTATTTTAGGCTCATAAATTAGAACTTCCAGTTCTGTATACACACTGAATAAATTAAATACATGTATTTAATACTGGGCCCATGGTAAAAGAAACCACAGCTAACGGAAGTAGAAGCTCATTCGATCTTGTACCTGTTTACCATAAAGTTTCTACAAAGAACCCCAAAACACTTTCTTTGTAATGTTCCTGGAAAAGGCATCGGGATTAAAAAGCCTTAAACTATTGATTTATCTTGGTGAGGGTCTCCACAGTTATCTTTTTGCATTAGCATTAGCAGTGACAGCCAAATTCAGATGGCGTCAGGGTAACACAGGTCATGCAGTCTCTCCTCTTGATTTCATCCTCTCCAAAACTCTGGGACCTTGAATTTCTGCATCAGCCTCCATTCACGATAGCTGCCTTGTTTCCAGAATCAAGGGGGCACTTTGCTGCTTGCTGGTAGAGGCGCGAGGACACGCGCACGGTTACTAACCTAGTGCTGGTGCGCGTAGCCACACCTGGGCATGTCTCTAGAGTCCTACTGCGCTTATCAGCCCTTCAAAGAACACACCACGTTCCCCCTCCTAGAAATTAAAACAATTAAAAGGCAGGAGAGCGCTGACTGGGAAATGTCAAGCGGATGTGGAGTAAAGAATTTAGAACTAGAAAGAACTGTTGCAAGTTAGGATTTGGAGGAACCGATTCAACTCTAAGAATCGAAGAGCCTTGCCGATGCCTTTGAGTCCAGAGCCGGCTGCCACCGCGGAGAGGAAGGTCTGCGTGATGTTGGGGCAGGTGCAGCCCCGAGCTTGTGTGGCCCCTTCTCGTGGTCCCTTTCCCGATAGTGGATAACATGCACGTGTCATCAGGAGTCTGTTTTTCTCTGTTCTTGTTCAGTAAGGCTAACGTGCATTATTTGTGGATTCAGATAATGCACCACACAGCAAGTGTAGGGAACAACAGGGCTGGAAAAAAGTCCCTCAAGATGTGCAATCCTGCGTCATGGGACTCGCGGCAGTGCCATTGTGTGTGTGACGAAGCCCGAGGTGGCTAAGGCGGCCCCCGCACTTTTCAGATCACTGAGGCCACGTCAGTGACAGCAGACGCGCGGCTGGAGTCCCTCGGGCGGCCCCGCTCACGCGTAGCATCTCCTCCCCCAGAGCCTTCCTCGACCTCCCCGCACAGGGTGAGGGGCGTTAGCCATGCGACCCACACCTGCCTGGTGACGCTGTCCACGGGTGTCACTTCTCATCACTTGTCTGACGCCGTCACCCCTCGAGCTAGACGGTGAGCGCCCAGAGGCGCGGACGGAGGTCACCCGCAGTGCGACCTGCCTGTGTGAGTGACTAATTTATGAGTGAGTGAGCCTTGAGGTACGAAGAGGAGAGAGGGGTGGGAAACCGTGTTTCCAGCAACACAGAGATGCTGAGAAACGGGGTGCGGGGGTCGGGGAGCGGCCTCAGCACGGCTGAGTCGCGCCCTGGAGGTGACAGGCAGGACACGTGAGGGAGAGAGCCCAGGCGGGGACACGGGAAGAGCTGGGTTAGAAGTCGCAGGGGGTCCCTTCGCAGGTTTGAGCTTTGGTTTCCTGTGGCTGCGAAGGTCTTCAGACCGCGGGAGGAAGCGCGACAATCTGGTCGCCTTTGGTGTACCCTGCTGTCCTGCTACCGCCACGAACTCAAGCCAGAGGCTCTGTCTGGAAAGGGAGTGTGTCGCGAATCCGACCACATGCACCTGCTGCTGCGCAGTGACGCTGACAGGGCACAGGGGCTCTCGCAGCTCTCCGCAGCTCCGGGTTCTGCAGATCCGCCCGCACCTCTCCCCGAGTCCGCGCGGTCCCTCAGCGGGGACTCACTGAGCCGGTCCCTACCGGAGCCCTCAGGGCCAACCTGGGCAGCTGCCCCAGGACAAGACGTGGGGAAGCGGGCCCCGATTTAGCATTGAGCCGATCCGACTACTGGTTACTTGGACTCGGCTTCACCTCTCAAGAGCCTTGGTCCCTGTGTCACCCATGTGCGCTGTGACAGGGCCGCTCTCATTAGACCCTGCAAGTCTTCCAGCTCCTGCCCACCCTCTTCTCTGAAGCCAGCTCTCCGTGTGTTGGGATTTTTGCCACATGTCTCGTTTCTTTTTCATCCGCTAGCCACGTGAAGGCCCCATTCCACCAGATGCTGGCACCCTACATCCCGCCTCTATCTTTTCCCGGTGTGTTTGCACAGGCGTGACATGCACTTGCGAAGGGGCCTGTGAAAATCAGCATTACAAAGTCACCCGTGAAGAGCCCCTGGGCCCCGCCCCTTGAGAGAGATCTCACACCATGAATTTAAACATTCACAAATAAAGTGAAAAGCCCAACCCTCAAAGAGAGGAGTTTAATGCCAGTGCAATCTACCGCTCTATCAGAAAAGTCATTTGAAGGGCTTCATACCCTTTTTAAAAGTAGGGATGCCTCAGCGGCAGGGAACCCCAAGAGCTCCTCTCCTGCAGACAAGAAAAATTGCTTCCCCACCACTGTCCTCACTGCCTGTCCACTCCACGCAGGCACTTGGCAGGACAAGACAAAGCTCATGTGACAGCAATTGGAACAGCCCTCACATTTCTCTGTCACAGCCCATGATAACCTGTGTCACCACCGGCATGTGCACATTTTGCTTTTTTTTGAAGGAAAAGACTGATCACTCCCCATTCCTTTGTCCTCCTCCTTCTCTCTGCTCCTGACCAGGCCTTGATAGCAAAGTGAGCTGATAGATGTAGGCAGCTAAAAATAGTTTGTTTTGCATGTAACATACAAGCAAGTGAATAATTTTCCTCTGTAAGCAAGATGCCTGGGGACAGGGGAGCTTGGTGGCAGTGGCAGCTCGGGGACATTGATGGAGTGCTGCTTCCCATGCAGTAAATCAGTGGTGGCATAGCTTGGCACACTCACAAATGTGGCTGCAGCCTGGAGGAAGAAAATATCAAAGCCCAGGAGAAATACTTCCTGCATTTAAAAATTATACTCAAGCTCTTTGTGGTTGACACAGGGAATTTGACCATTTATCCTCAGCCTGTGTAAATGGCATAATGAATGCCGCATCTCCTGTGCTAGCGGTTTCCACTCCTGCCTTTGAGATAACCTGGAGTCTTTATTTATCCTGAGCCGAGGGGAGCAGGCAGGCGGCCATGTGGGCTGTGTGCGATTCTATAATGAAGCCTTTCGTAATGAGGCACAGACAGAGGAAGCCACACCGTCTCTGGTCAGACATTGCTGAGCTAATGTAGCATCCAGTTCCTCAGGGGAGTCCGCCAGGCACCTTCTCACTGTCGCTCCTCAATTTCCAGATCATTCTCAGGACTGGGCTTAAAGATCTGGAACTGGGTTTCTGCAGAGACAGCAATTCAGCAAAAATTGGTTGATTTTGGAGCTGAATGCTGGGGCTTGAAGAGACCTTCTTGCCCATCAAACACAACCCGCTTTGACAGGCAGAAGGACTAGTGAGTTGTCCCTGGTCCTGATTCCAGCAGCTTGCAGGACTCGGGTCTCTCTGGACTTCTAAGAGGACATGGGGGCTCCTTCCACCATTTCATCCACCTGCTTCCTCATATGTGCAAAGCTGAGGAATAAGGTCAGTAGGTAACCATAGGCCCCCTCTATGATCCACCCTCCAGGTGACCTTGTCCTAGCAATGACCTGCAGTTTCCTAGTCTGGAGAATTAAATATACCAAGTATAACAGACAGTTGCCACATCTGATGCCAGAGTGAGTGTGATCTTCAGATGACAAAGTCTATAGGTGAGAGGCTTTTTATTAAAAACTCAGCAAAAGGGAAATTGCAGTACTTTCATTTTTAAAATTATTAACCTTCTGCTGGCAGGAGTTTGTTTTTCTCTATATTTTGCTGCATTTTAGGGCATGCTTTATTTTTGATTAGCACATTAAATGAGGCAGACATAGCAGAGTTTGTCAAAGCTGAGCTTTAAATCCTAGCTGTGTCGCTTACCAGCTCTGCTGCCTTCAGACATCTGTGCCTCAGTTTCCTCATCTGTAACATGGAAAAGATCCCTTCATCCTAGTTACTAGGGGCACTACAAGCCTCTTGGCACTGAGCTTGCACACCACAGGTGCACAGATCATGCTGCTGCTGCTGCTGCTGCTGACTGAGCAGGTGAAGGGCCGAGTGCGGCAGAGCATCCCCAGACTCAGAGACTTGTGCTGAAGCCCATTTGCCTCTCACGCCTCTCCTGGAACGCACCTGTGGATCCCAGCCGAGGGACTGAAAGGAATGTGCGTGTGTGCATGTGTGTGAGTGTGGGCGTGTGTGGTGTGAGTCACTGTGTGAGCATGTGTGTTAGCATGGGTGTGAATGTGTGGGTGAGCATAAGTGTGAGCATCGGTGTGAGTCACTGTGTGAGTCTGTATGAGCATGTGTGTGAGTCTGGGTGTGAGCAAGTGTGTGAGTCTGAGTGTGAACATGTGTGTGAGCATGGGTGTGAGCATTGGTGTGAGTAGCTGTGTAAGTCTGGGTGTGAGCATGTCTGTGAGTGTGGGTGTGTGCCTGTGAGTCACTTGTGAGTGTGTGTGCAAGCTTGTGAGAGTGTGCTTGTGTGCATGTGTGAGTGCTTATTAGGGATGCCTAGAGCTGAGTCAGTATTTTAAAACCCTGAGATAAACTGAATTTATTGGTAGTAGATCAACTCTAAAGGCTACTTCTTCTTCTTGCTTTTGTTTATTTTATATGAATTATATCAATGTGGTATTTTTGTTCTGATCAAATGATCTAATTGGCTTTAATATATAATCTGAGAAATGAAAACTGGGAAATACTTAATTATAATAAATATTTAAACAAATTTGCCAAAACATGTGTGTGGCCACCTTTACTGATGACCATTGCGATCAATATTGAACTCAACTATGCATAGACCTGGGACTGAAAGGCCTGCCTCTCCTCAGGGCCAAGCTCACGGGTTTCCAGAAGTTCTGATATTAAAATATTTGGTTAGATAGTTCATTCAACAAGTAATTATTGAGCACCTACCGTGTGCCAAGCAATGTCCTGAGTGTTTTTGATATCACGTAGACAACATCTGTGTTTGGGGGGCTTATCATCCAATAATGTAAGTTCTGATTTTGATTTCTAAGCTTTTGGGCCAAAATCTCAAAAAGAAGTCATTAATAACACAAATATGGTGAACGAGACTTTTTGGTCTGAAAAATAAAAAACAAACTATAACAAATGCCAAATTTATTTGTACTGAGGTGAAGTGTAAATTATTTGTAACTGGAACACGTTTTTTATAAATAGTTATAGAGGAATCATCTTAACAGGCTGATTTGGTGAAGCACGTGATAGCGGAGCAGCTGGCCGATTATCTAGCAGGACACTCTGACATGACAGGGCCAGAGTCACCCTGGCCACACTTTCACAACAGAGATGGGAGGTCCTGTCCAAGTCTCAAAAAAATTAGCATTTGGCTGCTCTTTTAGCTGCAGATGACTTTTGGCTTAAACCCCAGTACCTCCTATGTTCTAAAAACAAATAAAGACCTTTCCTTTCTTTTCCTTAAAAAAATATGTTGCGGTTCAAACAATAGCCCGCATGATTTTTAGACCTGATATGGCTTGTTCACGGCATCTGTTTCTGCAGAATCACAATAAACACCTGGACTCAGTTACAGTAAACAAATACAGGTCAGAGTGCACAAACCCATTCCACTCTCACTTTGACTGAAACTCATTGGCTTTTATAATTCTTTCAGAGATATTTCATTCCCTGCCAATGCTAGATTTAGATTTAAATGCCTTAATATTTGTTCTTGAATTATTTTGTACCAGGTGCAAAATAATATAATGAGTTCCAACACTAGTAAGTCATGGCTTCCATATTAAATACAGGCATTGTTTTTTTGAATATATATTTGTGATTTATTAAAATTTTTCTTGGATTTAGCTAATCTTATCTTTTAGCAAGAGTGATTAAGCATGAGAACAGAAAGAAAATGCTTTTTTTCTCTAGAAGCTAAGCTTTTCCTAGGTTCATAGTATTCGTTAACTTTAACTAAAAGTAGACTTTGGGATCTTGCTATTTTTGCCAGGTGGGAATGCAGGCCAGCTTTTGTCCTGTTAGCTAGTTCACCATGCTGTTTCAGCTGGAAATCTCTTCTTGTATTCTTTTCTATTAATAAAATTCATTATCTACCATTAGTTTCCTTTTAAAAAGTCATTTTCTCATTAATATATCTTTCAACTGATATACAAAGGCAAAAAATATTTATTTTATAGTTTTTTAGTGTTTCAGAAGACCTCCCACAAAAATATTTACTGTATGTAAACATATATGCGCGCACATACACACACACACATTACACATCACGCAGCCTATAAATCTCCCAGGCAACAGCAGGATTCCCTACAGGTTGTCCCATTATCAACTTATCCATTTAGTTCAGAGCATCTGCCATGTTTTATTGTTTCTCTCTCAATTCTGTTTTCCTCATACTTCAAGACAAAATGTAACTGGGCCACTTGAGCCCTTGACAAACTGTTCGATCCGACACTTGCTTTTAACCTGTCCTCAAAGGAGAATTGCTTTTTGCTCATTTGTCACTTTCACCCACGTCCCTTTGAGCACCACTGGCGATGATCACATTGAGAGAAGAAGGGATGTTCTCCGGCTACCTTTCCAGCTCGGCCCCACGAAAGAACGAGCATTTAGAAAGAGAGAGCTTGGATGAACCCTCCCCATCTGAGGGGTGAGACTATGATCATCAAACACAAATAAGGCTGTTAAACTGAATCACCACATAGGTACAACCTCTAGCGAACTCCTGAAAGACAGAGCAGATTTCCTCGGGAGCAGCGGGAAGGCCCCAGGAGGTGGGAGCTTGCCCTCTCTGCAGGTGGGCACGCCAGTGTGCCCTGGTCGATGGCAACGAGCACTGTGTGCAGTGGGATGGAGGTGTACGTCAGACCCTTCCCACATGGATGCCTCGTAGGGTCTGGAGTGCGCCTCTGAGGTACCAGTGCTGACGACCCCTGAGTCTGTTATAGGGCAAGGCTGTGGACTTCAGGTTCAGCCTGAACCTTCCCTTAATGTTTTATAATAATGGGATGTTGGCAGAGCCAGGAATGGTACCCACTGTGGAACAAATATGCCTCATCAGGCTGCTCCTGAATGATCCAAAATTTGGGGTCAAGCAGGGAAAAAAACTCAGGAAAAGCTCACTTAGATCTGAAGCCAACAGCATCCTGGGACTTCCCTAATTCCTGATGCCCTGGGACATCCCTGAAGGCTGAGGACGTCTCTTCCAGCTGGCGGTGCTCACAGAGTGAGCTCTGAGCCCGGCTCCCAGCATGTCCTGACCAGCTTGGCTGATGTGAGGAGAGCCCTGTCGTTCCTGGGACGCTGGTCCCATCCACCCCTCTACATTTCCCTGGCACTGTAGGTGCATGCTTTACATTATTTCTGCTCCAGCTGCAAAATCCTCTTGACCGTCAAGTATGGTAATGACCCTGATTAATGTCCCCAAACCGAAGCATGCTTCTTCCCGACTGGCAAGCTGTGTGACCACAGCCAAGTCAAGAAGTCCTCTCTGCCTCTGTTTAAGAAAAAGAAAAGACCTCATGTTACCTGTGTCACCTGCAAAGCGGATTCGTGAACTAGGACGGTGTGCGCACCTGGAACACATGTTAAGCCAGCAGAAGACGGTAATGAATGGAGTTTCCCCTATTCTGGCTCAGCCCTGATCTGACCACGACATCTCGCAGACACTGAGAGAACCGGCTGCAGTGGAGCCAGTTTATTAGATGTGTGACCTTAGACAGAATCCTCCTGAATCTCAGTCTCCTGGAAAACGGTGGTAATAAGATTCTCTGCCTCACAGGCTTGCGGCAGGAAACTGTGTGATGTTAAGAAGGCACAGAGCACAATATCTGGCCAGTTGTCAGCATTCGATGAATGTTCAGTTGAAAGGAATATCCTTTGCTGTAATTGTCTTTAGAAAAAAAGAGTAACTAATGACAGTCGTACAGTAATAGGCTGCAGTTTGGTGAAGTCTCAACTGAGTGAACTGTCTAAGAAAGTGAGCCTTAGCTACGTTCATGATCACCTTTATAAATGGCCAGGTCTAAGGACTTATTTGACATCAAGTTTACTCAAATATATGTACTTTTAACATTTAAATTAACTTCTTGTCCCATACTCTAAATGGGGAAATATGTCATCTTTTTTTAAACAATCAAGGATCACTGTTAATTCAGAAGTAAATGACATTTTTAGACTATTTCTAAGTATTGGAGTGAAATATCTACATCTGTCTTCCATCTCTCCTGGAATGATTAAAAGTTGTTTCATTTATTATATGGGGTGTTGGATTTGACACAGTAATTCAAGAGATACAATGGCAGCTAATGAGGGTTGGAAAGGGAAGTTCTCAGTGTTGTAAAGTTTCTTCCAGGTTGAATGGCCTTGAGGGTCCTCTCCCCAAACCTCTCGGGCTTTATCTGCTGGTGGAAGCCACTGCAACCACCCATATACACATAGAAATACTTGCTGGGCTTTTTTTCAAAGACTAATACATTTGCCACTTGAATTTTTATTTTCAGTCTGACAACCTCAACACAAATATCTTTAGGGAAATAGCAAAAGTGGAGTTGTAGAGCATCCTAGAGCAGAGGGAAATTGGTTTTGCTTGTACAACAGGAGCCACATGGATATGAGAGTAGTTATTAATACATCATCATGTGAAAATGTAATTTGAGAATGGCACCAAATTTAAATTGTACATATTTTCTAGATATAGGACAGAAATCTTACTAGAAGAATAAAACTGATAGAGAACAAGAAGTTATCATAATATTTTTCCTACATTTTACCATGGATTCTGTTTAACTTTTTAGTATAAAGGAACAAATGAGTTATTTTATGTAAAATTATTTGAAAACTTTGACACTCTAAAACTCTAAATTGAGGGTAGTTCTTTTAAATCTTCACTGTCTACTAAAAGAAAGCATATTTGCTTTTTGACAGTATACTGGGTTTCATTACACTTGCATTTTTCACCAGTAATCAAGGTTTAGGAAGCACCATGTGATTAGAGCCCCAATCAAGGAACAATGCCTTAATTAAAGAATGCCGCTTGTGACAAGCAGTGCTCTTTCCTCCTGCTCTGAAATGGGCAAGACATAGAATTTATAGAGTTCTATGCTCTATAGAAACAGGATTCACATTGTCATTGGCAGGAAAATAAATCACCAAGTATCTGATGTTATCTATAGCAGAGACACTGGTGGTAGAAGAAATCTCAATATTTTAAAATAAAGTGGCTTATGGCAGCAGGTTCCTGTCATGTTCACCATGCCTGCTTCTGTTATGTTGGGGACTCCTTTCTACCAGATTTAAAACAATAGCCTTTCAATAATGAATGACTGTTAAATCATAAGGACGTTTTTCAGAAAGCAAAGACTACTTGTTTAAGTGCTAAAAGTTAAAAAACAGTGACCCAAAATTGTTGATTGGAAATTTTTTTTTTAAATACTATATATATTCAAATTGAACAAGTTCAAATATTAAACCTCCACAGTTTTCTTACCGACATTCCTGTTCACATTAATCATTGTACTAACCGCAGTGTCTCCTGTGACTATCGGTGTGTACACAACTCCTCCCTCTGAAACAGGCACCGTTCATTTCATATTTTTTGAGTAACTCAGTCTGTCTTTGCCAATTTCTTTTCTGGTTTTTACTCTCAGGTTCCTTTCTCTCTTGCACCTGCTTCACCTTGCCCCATGCTTGTGATGAGCCACCTCTCACATAGATGTGCTGGAAAGCCACTACCCAACATAAAGTCTACTTAAGAAAGGATCGACAGTGCTCCAGAAACAGACCCCAGAGCCAGCCCAGGGAAAAGCGCATCGATGTCCATGCACAGACTTCGTAACAGCCAGTTTTTACACCATGCAGTAGCCTTTCCTTTTTTTTGGCTTCAGATTTCTGCACAATGTTTTGGATAGTTCTGTTTCCTGGGTAGGAGGTTTCTGGTTAAGAGGAGGGTCTTTCATTGTGACACCAGCATAATCCAGGGATGAGAAACCTATGTGGAGAGAAAAATTTAGAGAAGATAAAAAGGACCAAAACCGTTCAAGGTAACATGAGAAATGAAAAGTAACTAAATGATGATTTGAAATTCTGTAAGAGAAGTGTGGCCAGCCAATTCTGTCTCCAGGGTGGAAATGGACTTAGAGAGATTGGAAAGGCTTTGACTCCAACATGGGGATGTGCCGAGACAGGGACACTCAGTGTGGGCATGGCTACTGCAAACGATACAAGGAATGCAAGTTTTTTATCTGGAGATTTTTACAAAACATTAGGGAGAGGCACGTCTGAGCAGGACCTTTCAGGTCTGGTCCTCTCCAAAGGCAAGTTTGACATAAAGGCTCTCTGGTAACCACGGTGACGCAGTCTCAACGCTCACGCTATCTTAGATGAAGATCCTCCAGATACTTCAGAAGCCACGTGTGATACCCACTTGCCAATACTAGATTATTTTCCCAGACTCTGCCTGCTGTTTCATATTCCATCCCCTGCATTTTGCACATAGTTGGACTCCCAAAACTATGCAATGAATTAATATATGAACACTTCACCCTGAGAAGTGATTTAAATAATGACGCAGATGATCATTCTCAAGATAACCTATTAAAATTATGTGTATTTTTAAGCCTTAACACCCATAGTTGATATAAGCAAAAGGCATTAGTGTATGTAAGATAAATTTAAAGCTGTAAACATGTCATAAACTCTTTCAGGGTACATTATAATCTTTTCAATTTCACAAATGTACTTATTTTAGTTAATATGTATTGGATTCTAGAGAAATGTTTAAGTTTATAGCAGCTTTCAAGGGTTTAAATGAAAACTGGCTTCTATAAACACAGATTGTTTGCCTAACTGCACCCAGCTGGGACAGGGAATTGTCTAGAATGAGAACAGAACAGGAAAATTAAGAAGTGTTTGTTTTGGAAAGTAACTACTGGTCTTATGAAAAGCTTATTAGAGCTAGTTAAAGCTGGATTATTGATGAATATTTGCACATTTATATTGCTTTCAGTTAACCAGTATTGGTTGTTCTGGCAATGAATTGAATTCAATTAAAGTATTTCTATTACACATACATATAACTCTTTCAAGTGTACCAACTGGAAAGATTATACCAATATAGTGTCGCTTCTAGAGTTCTTGAAGTAATTTGAAACATTATAATAAACATAAATTAAGTTCAGAAATGTGACAGTATATGACAATACTTGGCAGAATCATTTCCAAACACCTGTACAACTGGAGTAATTATAACTGGCAAACTTCAGAAGAAAGCAAGTCCTGTCGGGTAGGAAGGGTTGGCTGGAAGGAAGAGCCTTTTGAGTTTGGGATTGGCTGTCTGTACATTGTCTAAACTCACATGGTGACTGGGTCCATTTCCTCACTGGCTGAGAATGGCCAGGTCTAAGGTCACTTTTGTCCCCTGCCTACATTGGATACAGAGAGAATTTCAGGAAAGTGCCTCTGCTGTTGTTTCTTTAACAAACATCATTTCTACATACTGTATCTGTGCGCTGGTTCTAAAACAAAACATGCTGAAGTCAAATTTTGTCACAGATGGGTTAAATTCCAAACCAGCATGTTGAGTGCACTTCTTGCTAAGGTACCTGGTTGTTTGAATCTGATTCTGGAGCAGGTACAGCCCCAGGGGTGCCCCCTAAGGATGGTGTCAAGGGAGGAGGAGACACTCCTTGTCCAGGAGAGCAGGCGGGGAGGGAAGGGGGAGCAGGAGGGCCCAAGTCCTGTCACATGTGCAGTGGTGGCACCAGGATGCTGCAGGGGCCACTTGTTAATGTGATCCAAGCCAGATCCAGGCTTAGGAAGGTAAGAAGAATGCACACACTCAAGAAAGACGGAAAGGCAGCATGAAGAGGAAGAGTTTTGTGTTGTTGCATGCCGGCAAGAAATCCCATACCGCCAGAAATCACCAGGAGGCTCCCAAACACACAGCCTGGACTCACGGGTTTACGAGCTCCAGACAAAGGACTGCCCTCAGGTCACTGTTGTGCCACAGCACAGCTGGCCAGGATCGGGCACTGTAACACAGTCCTGAGCTTCCACCATGCAACTCCAGGATGGCCACGCAGCTAGCCTGGCCCATCAGGGAGGACGCCCCGGACGGTTCAGAGAGTCAATGACAAAACTTCATGTGAAAATATTTTGGAAACTACTCAGCACTGAGCAATATAAGACGGTGAGTGGACTAGTCAGAGTTCTCCAGAGAAGAAGACCCAATGGGGTATATACAGATACGTATCCCTCACTCTGCCATCTGCAGGCTGGAGGCCCAGGAACACCAGTGGCTTAATTCAGTCCAAGTCCAAAGGCCTGAAAGCCAGGAGCTCCTGTGTCCAAGGGCAGGAGGAGGTGGACAGCCCAGCTCAAAGAGAGAGAATTCTCCCTTCCTCCTCCTTTCTCTTCTGCCAGGCCCACACAGATTGGATGGTGCCACCCATACTGATGAGGGAGGGTCTCCTTTACTCAGTCTGCCAACCCAGATGCTGATCTCATCCAGAAACACCCTCACAGATGCGCCAGAAATGATGTCTTACCAGCTCTCTGTGCATCCTGCTGCCCAGTCAAGTTGACACATAAAATTCACCATCACACCACATCAGGCTGAGTTGGAGTGAGTGTGCAGGTGGCACTAGCTCTTGGCACTACTGATCCTCAAGGTCTGTTCACACAGTTCTGCAGTGAACACAAGGACATGTCTCCCAACTCGGGTACTTGGACTGATTACAGAGGATTTCCTCCCAGTCCTTGACTTCCCACCTGTCCAATAGATGTAGGGACCATCAACGCTGGTCTCAACCCACGGCCCCTCAGAGCTCCAGCCACAGGAGCAGGTGCACAGTCACCAGACTAGTGCTCTGTGTTGACTCACTGTGTGTGCATGTGCAAGCATGTGTGTATGTGTCTGCAGGTGTGTGTGCACGTGCACATATGTACATGTATGAAGGTGAATGTGTGTGCATGTGCATATGTCTGTAGATGGGTGTGTGTGTGCACCTGCCCACATGTATCTGAGTGTGTTTCAGCAGCCGAATATTTAAAACCAATGTTGTTTCTCTTCATGGTGGGTTTAATATAATGATGAGTTTATCATTCAGTTTAGATTCTTTTATAGCTCTAGAAACAGCTTAAATATTAGCTAAAAATAATTATGTTTCTAAGATTTATAACTTTGAAAATCAACAGCATTTCATTAAAATGTCTTTCACTCTTTCCACAGCCATTTCATTTTTCTCTGCAAAGAACAGGCACACTCATCTAAGATAGTACACATGACGAGCTCCTCTCTAACAGTGAGCTCGTGACACTTTCTGCTGGCAATTTCAGAAGACAAAGGTGATAATTTTAGGAGTAAGAATAATTGTTGTTTAGAATTTCTGTGACATTGTACATTTCCAAAATAACTGCAATAATCTGATTAAATTCTCACAATTGCTTTTATAAATTACTATTTAAAACTAGATATTCCCCTTTATAAGAGTGAACAAGCTGGGTCACATTTTCCTGGATAGACATAGAGGAGGATGATGGGAACTATTTACTGCTCTACATCAAAACCTAGTGTAATATTTTATACAAAATCTCCATAAAAGACATCAGATAACCAGTTCGATCTATCTATATCCTAATCCATCTGTCTATCCACCCATTCATCCACCTGTTCATCTACATTGCCTCACTGATGTTCAAAGAATAATTGATGTTCAAAGAACAACCTGGCACTTCTTAGACCTGGAAGTCCTATGCATGAATTGCCATTGTTCTTTGTAGTTTGGTGGTAAGCATATTTTGTTGCATTCTAACATGGTGCATTGGATAGGTTATGTGACCATGCTGTGGACCAGCTGGCTCTGAGGCCACGCCTGCTCAGCCCCTAGGAGCATGGTCTTACAGGAGTAACAGAAATAGCCTCATGCTGGGTCCACTCAAGGAGGGGCATGAGTGTTCCATTTCCAGCTGTGACCTCAGCACATCTCAGTACCTGGTTAACAGTGAGAGCTCCATGAGCATCACCAAACGGGGAAGGAAGGAAGCAGAGAAGGGAAAGAGAGGAGCTCTCAAAAATTAAAAGAATATCTCAACTTCCTGAATATAAGGAGCACATTACTCTTGGACTCTTGGTGATTTGTAGGGACATTTCAAAAAAGAAATTTGTGATAGCTTGAGCCGGCTCTGATCTCATGTCCTCACTGAGGGAACGTCCTTGTTTCAGTGATGATAGTGTCCATTTGGCTTATGGTGAAGGCTTGAGAACAGGGTGGTCCAAGCAGCCTTTCCTGCTCTGTGTTCTTGTCAGAGTGTCCCAGACCTCTCGAAACACAATAATGCCAGCTCTTATCCAACCTTCCCAAAAAAGAGCAAGTTGATCTTCAGTTAGAAATGCCGGCATGGTGCGGGAAGTTACGCTGAACATCGGGCAGGTGACACCCATCGTTGACGTGGACGTGGACGTTAGGGCCGCCAGGAGGGTGCTGAGAAGACAGGCACGGGCCCGTTTTGCTTTTCCTCCGTAGTGCACAGGAGACAGGGAGCATCGCCAGTATGGTCTTTTTGTATCCCTCCCAATTCATAGAAGGGCTAGGAATAAGCATTTGAGTAAAATGTAAAAATCCACACTAAAGCATGTCGGGATTTGAATTCACTCCCTTGAATCTGACCGGCTTCCACACCCTGAGGCATTACACTTCATCCTCGCGCAGAATAGAAGAAGAATTCAGGTCACAGGGGTTCACTAGTGACATTCAGCAGAATGTTAGAAATACATTTTTGTCAGCAACAGCTTGGAAAGAGAAAGCCATAATTAAATTACTTTCGTTTTTGAAAATACCAGTTTGTCTTTTGCAGCAGAACAGTGGCTTATTAAGTTCCTCCCTGTGCCAACACAGTAACAGAATTCTAAAATGTTTTGAAAACACTCCTTAGAACCACACGACAATAATTAACAGCCTAGCAAGCACTGATAGTAACACAGCCTAATGTCAATGGAATGTAATTAATCACAGGAACGACCCATCGCGAGGAGGATTCACACTTGGTTATCACAACGTGCTGACGAGGCCCCTCTCAGTACTTTACCATGCACATACTCAGAGCATCCCAAGAGGGGCTGGAGGAAGCTGGAGACCTGGATTCCTCATCGTGCTCCCTCCATCCTGTTATGCACCGACTCCCCGGGGTCCTCCAGATAATGCTGTGTCCTGGGGAACAGGCTTCAGCCCGTGCCTCCAATCTCCCCATAGATGGACAAGAGCAGAGCCCAGGCCACTCACATGTGACAGGTAAAGCCCCTGCTCAGCCGTTGGCTCTCTCAGGCCTAGAAACCAACAGAAGGAGCGTCATGCTGATTTAGGACAGGATTGATCCGCCAGCAGCATTTGTGGGGATGTAGGAAGGGCAGAAAACCTGGGATTTGCTCCTTGTTCATGGACAGACCCCTCTGGGTCTGTGCTGTGCTCCACGGCTCCCTATGAATTCCTAACAAGGAGAGTGAGTAGAAACATATATTAATCCATTTCTGTTGCTTATAACAAAATACTTGGAACTGGGTCATTTATAAGAAAAGGAAATTTGTTGCTTACAGTTTTGGAGGCTGGGAAGTCCAAAGGCCAGGAACACGTCTGGTGAGGGTCTTCTTTGGTCATGGCTTTACAGCAATGTAGGGGTCTCATGTGGCAGAAAATGACAGAAGAGAGAGAGAGCTCCTTATGTGCTCTCCTTTTAAAGCCCTCAGAACCACACCCACGACCACCATTAAACCATCGACTCAATCCCCTCTTCAAGGCCCCACCTTCAATTACCATCATAGAATTTCCCACCCTCTTTACACTGTCACAGTGACGACCAAGTTTTGGGGGGACATCAATCCGCAACAACTGGCCAGGCTACAGAGCATTATCCAAAAAAGTAAATGTATTCACCATGCAAATTTAACAGAATCCTCACCTGTTGCCAGGAAGCATTTGTCATAGGAAAGGTCAGTGCCTCGTGATGTATAGACCTGTGCAACACACGTTTTCTTTTGCCTTTCAGCAAGCTTACAATTGCTAATTTATGGGACGCAATATGACAGCA
Organism: Galeopterus variegatus; assembly: GCF_000696425.1. Taxonomy (NCBI): domain Eukaryota; kingdom Metazoa; phylum Chordata; class Mammalia; order Dermoptera; family Cynocephalidae; genus Galeopterus; species Galeopterus variegatus. Next base: position 165,422 of record NW_007728288.1, on the reverse strand, counting down.
AATTGGTGTCACACTAAGAGCAGTCCAGAACTTGTCAGTTCCAGACATGCGCCTCTCTTTCACATAATGACTGGATAAACTCCAATATCAAGTAATTCACCATCATCTACGAAATGACCAGGAGCAACCTGGGGGGCTGAGGGGAGCAGGAATCATGGAGGCCCTGCTCCCAGGTGGCCACAGCTTAGTGGAGGACTTGGGTCTGTGTCTTTTAATATGACGTGATGAGGGCCAAACAGAAGTGAGAACAAACAGTGAAAGAAACACAGATAATGGGGATCTAATAGGTGGTGGAGAAAGCAGGAGACAGAGGCAGCGTCAGGGAGAGCTGAGGGCTGGGTACTTGGCTGCACTGAGCGGAACGCAGGTGTCCAGGGGCTGTGCTGAGTCACCTGGAGGGGAAATGCGATCAGAAAGACAACTGATTTTTAAAAAGTTACATTTCCAATAGTTTTATTTTACTTTATTTTGTGTATTAGAGAGCACATGATTAATGGAAAGAGTAGAAAACACAAGTGGAGATTGGAGGTTGGCACAGGATGCGGCTGCAGAGCGAGGAAACCAGAGAAAGCTCCTCCTGCTGTTAATTCTGTAAAATCGTCAGTGCCTCTGTGTCTCCATCTCTTACAGTAAATAACCCAGAAGGAGTTAAGTTCTACCAGAAAAGTTAGATTCTATCAGGAATCTAGGGATTTTACATTCATAGCCATGGTATGTGCAGATAAACCTCTACGTAAAGATTTTATAGCTTCTGTTTTTATGCTTTGGTGAGGGGCCTGTGCAAGCACTGAGACATTAGTCGAAAGTCAAAGTCAGTTTGTTAGACCCTGGGCTATGCCATTTAACCTCCTGGACAGGTGAGAAGGGGGTGAGAGAGAAAGAGGAAATTAAGAAGGAAAAAGGCAGTCAAGAGACAGAGTGGAGAACTCTCCCCTTCTGCCGAGGCATCTCGAGTGCAAGGCCTGGCCCTGCTCTCAGAGTGGCACCAGGCCCCATGGTGGCCAAAGCCCTTCTGTCTCAAGTTCCATAACACAATCTTCCAGGATTCTGGTCCTCGGTAACTTTGGCAGGAAAGGCGACCTCTGAATCAATAAATCAGTGCGAGGCTCAGCAACCTCCTCCTTGTGCACAACTGGGGCTATGAAAACGTGTGAGTCCCCATCTTGGTGCTGGAGGAGCTGATGAATCACCCGAGGGGCTGACCCCATGCGGCCAAGGCACAGGGACACCAAAGACAGAAGCAGCCTGCAGGCCGGGGTGACAGAGGCCATGGAGGGGCCGGGAGCTGAGTGGGCAGAGCAAGGAGAGAGAAGCGGAATAGCAGGGGTTTGTCAGGAGAGAAGCCACGGTGGGTGCTGAGGACAATAGGAGACACAGGACTGCACACAAGTGCGAATCTGCTTATGCAAAATGTAGAAGTCTGGCAACTTCAGGATGCACAGTTTACTCACGCACAACTGTGACAGGTCGCAGGAATGGCAGGTGTCCGGGTGGCCATGGCCACACCACGCCTCTTCCTTGCCATGGCCTGGCTGGTCATCATGCAGATGGAGCAGAAGCCAATTTCCCCCAGGGATAGCCCACAAACTCCTGTCACTCCACGAAGACATAGAGAAGGACTCACACGGGAAGGAGGGTCAGGTGGGACCAACAGAGCAGACCACAGGTGCTGAATAGCGGAAACCCTCAGTGTGGGGATGAGCCCAGGATGCAGGCCAGAGGTGGAGCTGGTGCTGGGAGGCCCCACAGGACAGCGAGTGCAGAAGTGGGGACAGGCTTGCGAGGTGGGTCGGCGTGGACAGGAGCACATGGGCAGGGAACAGCAAGCCCGCTTGGCTCGGGGTACAGAGGAAGGCAGCCGGGGCAAGCATGGAACCAGGATGCCAAATGGAGGCGGGTCATGGAAGCCTGAGACACACGTGGGCCAGGCCATGTGGGCTGAAGCTGTGGAGGGCTGTGACCCAGATCCTTTCTGTTGCCTGATGTCAGCAGACATTTTCCTACCCTGTGTTTTGCCACCAGCTTTTTTTTTTTTTTTTTTTTTGTCGATATACAATGAGGTTGATTATTGTCGCCCATTACCGAAAACCCCATCCCTCCTCCCTCTCTCCCCTCCCACCCAACAGTGTCCTTACTGTTTGCTTGTTGTATCAACTTCAAGGAGTTGTAGTTGTTAAGTCTTCCCCCCCCCCAGATTTTGTGTGTGTGTGTGTGAATTTATTTATTTATTTTTAGCTCCCACCAATAAGTGAGAACATGTGGTATTTCTCTTTCTGTGCCTGACTCATTTCACTTAATGTAATTCTCTCAAGGTCCATCCATGTTGTTGCAAATAGCAGTATTTCATGCGTTTTTATAGCTGAGTAGTATTCCATTGTGTAGATATACCACATTTTCCGTATCCACTCATCTGATGATGGACATTTGGGCTGGTTCCAACTCTTGGCTATTGTAAAGAGTGCTGCGATGAACATTGGGGAACAGGTATACCTTCGACTTGATGATTTCCATTCCTCTGGGTATATTCCCAGCAGTGGGATAGCTGGGTC